>NW_024609465.1:40000-50000 GCF_018296145.1 Oncorhynchus tshawytscha
CGAGGTCGCCAGTCATTATTACGCACACCTGTTACCATCGTTACGCGCACCAGCTACTCATCAGACTCACCTGGACTCCATCAGCTTCCTGATCACCTCCCTTTATAGCCCTTCTTTCTCCAGGCGTTATTGACTCTGTTCCTGTTTCTGTTGTTCTTTCTGTTATTTATTATTAAATTCACTTCCTGTACCTGCTTCCTGACTCCCAGCGTACACGTTAGAGAATAACGACTCACCAAAGGGGAGCATCAGGGAGTGTTTACAATAGATTGTTTTAGTGTAGGTGACGCTACCGGGAACAACCTCAGCCCGGCTCGTCAGGCTTACATGACCCGGTTGGCTCGTCAGGCTTACATGACCCGGTTGGCTCGTCAGGCTTACATGACCCGGTTGGCTCGTCAGGCTTACATGACCCGGTTGGCTCATCAGGTTTACATGACCCGGTTGGCTCGTCAGGTTTACATGACCCAGTTGGCTCGTCAGGTTTACATGACCCGGTTGGCTCACCATGCCTCAGCCGGCTCATCAGGTTCCCCATGCCTCAGCCGGCTCATCAGGCTCCCCAAGCCTCAGCCGGCACATCAGGTTCCCCATGCCTCAGCCGGCTCATCAGGTTCCCCATGCCTCAGCTAGCTTGTTAGGCTCCCCAAGCATCAGCCGCGTCATCAGGTTCCCCATGCCTCAGTCGGCTCATCAGGTTCCCCATGCCTCAGCCGGCTCATCAGGTTCCCCATGCCTCAGCCGGCTCATCAGGTTCCCCATGCCTCAGCTGGCTCATCAGGTTCCCGCGCCTCAGCAGAAGCAATCGGCCCAATGTAATTGAAGAATCCATAGACTTAAAAAATAATAATAACATAATAACAGAGACATTTCAAATGTCATATTGTGTCTGTAAACAGTGTTGTAGTGATGTGCAAATAAATTAAAGTACACAAGGGAAAATAAATAAGCATAGATATGGGTTGTATTTACAATGGTGTTTGTTCTTCACTGGTTGACCTTTTCTCGTGGCAACAGGTCACAAATCTTGCTGCTGTGATGGCACACTGTGGAATTTCACCCAGGACATATGGGACTTTATCAAAATTGGATTTGTTTTCGAATTCTTTGTGGATCTGTGTAATCTGAGGGAAATATTTGTCTCTAATATGGTCATACATTGGGCAGGAGGTTAGGAAGTGCAGCTCAGTTTCCACCTCATTTTGTGGGCAGTGAGCACATAGCCTGTCTTCTTGAGAGCCATGTCTGCCTACGGCGGCCTTTCTCAATAGCAAGGCTATGCTCACTGAGTCTGTACATAGTCAAGGCTTTCCTTAATTTTGGGTCAGTCACAGTGGTCAGGTATTCTGCCGCTGTGTAGTCTCTGTTTAGGGCCAAATAGCATTCTAGTTTGCTCTGTTTTTTGTTAATTCTTTCCAATGTGTCAAGTAATTATCTTTTTGTTTTTTCATGATTTGGTTGGGTCTAATTGTGCTGCTGTCCTGGGGCTCTGTGGGGTGTGTTTGTGTTTGTGAACAGAACCCCAGGACCAGCTTGCTTAGGGGACTCTTCTCCAGGTTCATCTCTCTGTAGGTGATGGCTTTGTTATGGAAGGTTTGGGAATCACTTCCTTTTAGGTGGTTGTAGAATTTAGCTGCTCTTTGATAATTAGCGGGTTTCGGCCTAATTCTGCTCTGCATTAATTATTTGGTGTTCTAAGTTGTACACAGAGGATATTTTAGCAGAATTCTGCATGCAGTCTCAATTTGGTGTTTGTCCCATTTTGTAAATTCTTGGTTGGTGAGCGGACCCCAAACCTCACAACTATAAATGGCAATGAGTTCTATTACTGATTCAAGTATTTTTTAGCCAGCCAATCCTAATTGGTATGTCAACATTTCTGGTCCTTTCGATGGCATAGAATGGAATTTGTATTTGTGGTCCTGGTGACTGGACCTTTTTTGGAACACCATTATTTTGGTCTTACTGAGATTTACTGTCAGGGCCCAGGTCTGTCAGGGCCCAGGTCTGTCAGGGCCCAGGTCTGTCAGGGCCCAGGTCTGTCAGGGCCCAGGTCTGTCAGGGCCCAGGTCTGACAGAATCTGTGCATAAGATCTAGGTGCTGCTGTAGGCCCTCCTTGGTTGGTGACAGAAGCACCATCATCAGTAAACAGCAGACATTCAACTTCAGAGTCCAGTAGCGTGAGGCCGGGTGCTGCGGACTGTTCTAGTGCCCTCGCCAAACCGTTGATAAACACCACTTTCCATCAATTTGTATAGCAGACCCTCATGCCAAATTGAGTCAAAAGCTTTTTTGAAATCAACAAAGCATGAGAAGACTTTGACTTTGTTTTGGTTTGTTTGTTTGTCAATTAGGGTGTGCAGGGTGAATATGTGGTCTGTCGTACGGTATTTTGATAAAAAGCCAATTAGACATTTGCTCAGTATATTGTTTTAACTGAGGAAATTTACAATCTGCTGTTAACGATAATGCAGAGGATTTTCCCAAGGTTTTGCAGAGGATTTTCCCAAGGTGTTGACACATGTTCCACGGTAGTTATTGGGGTCAAATTTGTCTGCGCTTTTGTGGATTGGGGTGATCAGTCCTTGGTTCCAAATATTGGGGAAGATGCCAGAACTAAGGATGATGTTAAAGAGTTTTAGTATAGCCAATTGGAATTTGTTGTCTGTATATTTGATCATTTCATTGAGGATACCATCAACACCACAGGCCTTTTTGGGTTGGAGGGTTTGTATTGTGTCCTGTAGTTCATTCAATGTAATTACACACACACAAACACACACACACACACACACACACACACACACACACACACACACACACACACACACACACACACACACACACACACACATACACACACACACACACACACACACACACACACACACACACACACACACACACACACACACACACACACACACACACACACACACACACACACACACACACACACACACACACAGGAGGCAGGTTTGCATGCCAGCAGTTATCTAGTCAAGTAAACAACAAAGATAAATGGAAAGATTCCAATACACTCACTATCACTACAGCTATTATCACATCATAGGACCTATATAGTATAATACACTCACTATCACTACAGCTATTATCACATCATAGGACCTATATAGTATAATACACTCACTATCACTACAGCTATTATCACATCATAAGCTGAGTCTATATAGTACAATACACTCACTATCACTACAGCTATTATCACATCATAGGCTGAGTCTATATAGTACAATACACTCACTATCACTACAGCTATTATCACATCATAGGACCTATATAGTATAATACACTCACTATCACTACAGCTATTATCACATCATAAGCTGAGTCTATATAGTACAATACACTCACTATCACTACAGCTATTATCACATCATAGGCTGAGTCTATATAGTACAATACACTCACTATCACTACAGCTATTATCACATCATAGGCTGAGTCTATATAGTACAATACACTCACTATCACTACAGCTATTATCACATCATAGGACCTATATAGTATAATACACTCACTATCACTACAGCTATTATCACATCATAGGACCTATATAGTACAATACACTCACTATCACTACAGCTATTATCACATCACAGGCTGAGTCCTATATAGTATAATACACTCACTATCACTACAGCTATTATCACATCACAGGCTGAGTCCTATATAGTATAATACACTCACTATCACCACAGCTATTATCACATCATAGGCTGAGTCTATATAGTACAATACACTCACTATCACTACAGCTATTATCACATCACAGGTCCTATATAGTATAATACACTCACTATCACTACAGCTATTATCACATCATAGGCTGAGTCCTATATAGTGCACTACTTTAGACCAGGGCCCTATATAGTACACTACTTTAGATCAGAGTCCTATACAGTGCACTACTTTAGACCAGGTCCCTATATAGTACACTACTTTAGACCAGGTCTTAGCCTGAGTCCTATATAGTACACTACTTTAGACCAGGGCCGTATATAGTACACTACTTTAGACCAGCTCCCTATATAGTCACTATGGGCATCTCCAAATGGATATGATTGTCCCCTCAGTAAAAAGAAGAATTGGGAAATGTTCCACTTCTTCATTCTGTCAAGCAGAAACAACATAAAGAGCGTTCAACAGAACAGGGTGGTACTGGGAGTACACTTTGTGGCGTGTGATATGTGTGTGATGTGTTTAGTGATCGATGGGGTTTTGCAGGCAGCAGTCACAATACCACTTCATGAACAGCAGTTGTTTGTGAGTCACAGAGGATGACAGTTTAGAGGTTTAGAATCGGAACGTGTTCAGAGGTTTAGAATCGGAACGTGTTCAGAGGTTTAGAATCGGAACGTGTTCAGAGGTTTAGAATCGGAACGTGTTCAGAGGTTTAGAATCGGAATGTGTTCAGAGGTTTAGAATCGGAATGTGTTTAGAGGTTTAGAATCGGAATGTGTTCAGAGGTTTAGAATCGGAATGTGTTCAGAGGTTTAGAATCGGAATGTGTTCAGAGGTTTAGAATCGGAACGTGTTCAGAGGTTTAGAATCGGAACGTGTTCAGAGGTTTAGAATCGGAATGTGTTCAGAGGTTTAGAATCGGAACGTGTTTAGAGGTTTAGAATCGGAACGTGTTCAGAGGTTTAGAATCGGAATGTGTTTAGAGGTTTAGAATCGGAACGTGTTTAGAGGTTTAGAATCGGAATGTGTTCAGAGGTTTAGAATCGGAATGTGTTTAGAGGTTTAGAATCGGAACGTGTTCAGAGGTTTAGAATCGGAACGTGTTCAGAGGTTTAGAATCGGAACGTGTTCAGAGGTTTAGAATCGGAACTGATGATCACAGTCATCTAGATTAGAACTCACACACTTACACATGAGGATGGGTCAAATATACTAATACACTGTATATTGTCAAAGGAAACTTATGGTTGTTCCTACTGAAGTGGGATTGTTGATCAAGTGTGTGTGTGTGTGTGTGTGTGTTGAGGCAGTAAGAAAACACTGAATAATTTGACTTTATTAACATCCTTATCAACAGCTTCTCTCTCTCTCCCCCCCCCCCCCCCTCTCTCTCTCTCTCCTTCTCTCCCTCTCCCCCACTCCCCCCTCTCTCTCTCTCTCTCTCTCTCCCCCACTCCCCCTCTCTCTCACTCCCCCTCTCTCTCTTTTCCCCCACCTCTCTCTCCCTCACCCCTTCTCCATCTCTCTGTCTGTCTGTCTGTCTGTCTGTCTGTCTGTCTGTCTGTCTGTCTGTCTGTCTGTCTGTCTGTCTGTCTGTCTGTCTGTCTGTCTGTCTGTCTGTCTGTCTCTCTGTCTGTCTGTCTGTCTGTCTGTCTGTCTGTCTGTCTGTCTGTCTGTCTGTCTGTCTGTCTGTCTGTCTGTCTGTCTGTCTGTCTGTCTGTCTGTCTGTCTGTCTGTCTCTCTCTCTCTCTTTCTCTCTCTCTCTCTCCATTTCACCACGTTCCTTTGATACTAACCCCTCACTAACTACGCATAAATTACTCTAAATACGAATAATAACGACGCATACATTAGTTCTGTTGGTTGGTTGGTTGTTGATGTTTGAGTCGGCAGGGAGGCTATGATCATGAGCCTATGCAAATGAGAAAAGAAGGTAACTCTGTGTATTAAATTTCACAAGTTTTCTTTGCCTATAATTTACCGCGGTGACCCAAAAAAAAGGATGTCCTAGATATTCTGTTGGGGGCAAAATATTTATTTTAGAAAAAGTTGAGAGAGTGTAGTGGGAGCTTCCTGTTGTGTGTGAGAGAGTTTGACAGAGAAAGGGAGTGAACGGGAGTGTGAGGGTTTTCTGTGTATTACGTATGGTGTGTTATTGTCTAAGTTTCTCTCTACGTCCTCTGTGAGATAAAACAGTCCTGCCACGTTGTACCAACACATAGCAATGCGTTTTATGATACTTGGCACACACACACAATTCAAATTGAAAATAACACCAGAGGATATTTTTAGGAGGGACACTGTAGCTGACATTGGACTAACACACATGCCAGACAAACACAGGTCAGACATTAAGTGAAGACCAGTCGATCCGCAACAGAAGTTGAAGGTGTATTTCAGGAGGATGGCTCCATCTACTGGTTAAAAGTAGCAGTACCATCAGAGAGCTCTATCAGTACCATAGAAATACTATTATAGATAAACCTCTCCTCAGGGGCTCTATCAGTACCATAGATATAGTATTATAGATAAACCTCTCCTCAGGGACTCCATCAGTACCATAGATATATTATTATAGATAAACCTCTCCTCAGGGGCTCTATCAGTACCATAGATATATTATTATAGATAAACCTCTCCTCAGGGACTCCATCAGTACCATAGATATAGTATTATAGATAAACCTCTCCTCAGGGACTCCATCAGTACCATAGATATATTATTATAGATAAACCTCTCCTCAGGGACTCCATCAGTACCATAGATATATTATTATAGATAAACCTCTCCTCAGGGACTCCATCAGTACCATAGATATATTATTATAGATAAACCTCTCCTCAGGGACTCCATCAGTACCATAGATATATTATTATAGATAAACCTCTCCTCAGGGGCTCTATCAGTACCATAGATATATTATTATAGATAAACATCTCCTCAGGGACTCCATCAGTACCATAGATATAGTATTATAGATAAACCTCTCCTCAGGGACTCCATCAGTACCATAGATATATTATTATAGATAAACCTCTCCTCAGGGACTCCATCAGTACCATAGATATATTATTATAGATAAACCTCTCCTCAGGGACTCCATCAGTACCATAGATATATTATTATAGATAAACCTCTCCTCAGGGACTCCATCAGTACCATAGATATAGTATTATAGATAAACCTCTCCTCAGGGGCTCTATCAGTACCATAGATATAGTATTATAGATAAACCTCTCCTCAGGTACTCCATCAGTACCATAGATATATTATTATAGATAAACCTCTCCTCAGGGACTCCATCAGTACCATAGATATATTATTATAGATAAACCTCTACCTCAGGTACTCCATCAGTACCATAGATATAGTATTATAGATAAACCTCTCCTCAGGGACTCCATCAGTACCATAGATATATTATTATAGATAAACCTCTCCTCAGGTACTCCATCAGTACCATAGATATAGTATTATAGATAAACCTCTCCTCAGGGACTCCATCAGTACCATAGATATATTATTATAGATAAACCTCTCCTCAGGGACTCCATCAGTACCATAGATATATTATTATAGATACACCTCTCCTCAGGTACTCCATCAGTACCATAGATATATTATTATAGATAAACCTCTCCTCAGGTACTCTATCAGTACCATAGATATATTATTATAGATACACCTCTCCTCAGGGACTCCATCAGTACCATAGATATATTATAATAGATAAACCTCTCCTCAGGGACTCCATCAGTACCATAGATATATTATTATAGATACACCTCTCCTCAGGTACTCCATCAGTACCATAGATATATTATTATAGATAAACCTCTCCTCAGGGACTCCATCAGTACCATAGATATAGTATTATAGATAAACCTCTCCTCAGGGCTCCATCAGTACCATAGATATATTATTATAGATAAACCTCTCCTCAGGTACTCCATCAGTACCATAGATATATTATTATAGATAAACCTCTCCTGGGACTCCATCAGTACCATAGATATATTATTATAGATAAACCTCTCCTCAGGTACTCCATCAGTACCATAGATATATTATTATAGATAAACCTCTCCTCAGGTACTCCATCAGTACCATAGATATATTATTATAGATACACCTCTCCTCAGGGACTCCATCAGTACCATATATATATTATTATAGATAAACCTCTCCTCAGGTACTCCATCAGTACCATAGATATATTATTATAGATAAACCTCTCCTCAGGGACCCCATCACTACCATAGATATATTATTATAGATAAACCTCTCCTCAGGGACTCCATCAGTACCATAGATATAGTATTATAGATAAACCTCTCCTCGGGTACTCCATCAGTACCATAGATATATTATTATAGATAAACCTCTCCTCAGGGACTCCATCAGTACCATAGATATATTATTATAGATACACCTCTCCTCAGGGACTCCATCAGTACCATAGATATATTATTATAGATAAACCTCTCCTCAGGTACTCCATCAGTACCATAGATATATTATTATAGATAAACCTCTCCTCAGGGACTCCCAGATGTTTCAGCGTGTTGTTATAGCCCTGAACTATCTCACCTGATTCACCTGGTCTAAAAGAGTTACACCTGGAACCAAAAAGGGTTCTACCTGGAACCAAAAATGGTTCTTCTACGGGGACAGCCGAAGAACCAGCTGGTCCTGATGATGTTATGTCTGGAGACAGACAGAGAACCAGCTGGTCCTGTTGATGTTATGTCTGGAGACAGAGAACCAGCTGGTCCTGATGATGTTATGTCTGGAGACAGACAGAGAACCAGCTGGTCCTGTTGATGTTATGTCTGGAGACAGACAGAGAACCAGCTGGTCCTGTTGATGTTATATCTGGAGAAAGAGAACCAGCTGGTCCTGTTGATGTTATATCTGGAGAAAGAGAACCAGCTGGTCCTGATGATGTTATGTCTGAGACAGACAGAGAACCAGCTGGTCCTGATGATGTTATGTCTGGAGACAGAGAACCAGCTGGTCCTGTTGATGTTATGTCTGGAGACAGAGAACCAGCTGGTCCTGATGATGTTATGTCTGGGTCCAGACAGAGAACCACCTGGTGCTGTTGACATGACAACCAGATGATGTCACCCTATTCCCTAGAGTCCCAGGTCAAAAGCAGAACACTAAGTAGTTTATAGGGCACCATTTAGGATGCAGAACTGGGACCCAGTAGTGTATAGGGCACCATTTAGGATGCAGGACTGGGACCCAGTAGTGTATAGGGCACCATTTAGGATGCAGAACTGGGACCCAGTAGTGTATATGGCACCATTTAGGATGCAGCCTGAATAACCACTAGGCAGGACTGGGACCCAGTAGTGTATAGGGCACCATTTAGGATGCAGGACTGGGACCCAGTAGTGTATAGGGCACCATTTAGGATGCAGGCTGAATAACCACTACGCAGGACATGTTACCCAGTAGTGTATAGGGCACCATGTAGGATGCAGGACTGGGACCCTAGTATAAGAGTATCAGTAGTATTTGTAGTAATCCTCTGGCTCTCCAGTCACAAGCCAGTATTCAGGTTACACAACGCCTGATATCACCAAGCACAGTGTGTGTGCGTGTTTAATTATGTGTGTGTGTGTGTGTGTGTCTGTATTAGCATACTGTAGCTTCCCTTTCCAAGCCCCTTACTAATCTGTTACAGTCGTGAATGAGAGAGCGAGGGATGAGAGAGAAGGAGTGGGGGGTAGAGTAAGGAGAGAGGGATGAGGGAGAAGGAGTGTGGGGGTAGAGTAAGGAGAGAGGGATGAGGGAGAAGGAGGGGGTAGAGTAAGGAGAGAGGGATGAGGGAGAAGGAGGGGGGGGTAGAGTAAGGAGAGAGGGATGAGGAGGGTGAGAAAGAGAGAAGTGGGTGAGAAGGGAGGGTGGAAAAGACAGAGAAACAGAGAGGGGGAGAAATAGAGAGAGAGTGTGTGTGTTGGTCCCCATGAGTTCAAATGCCATTTCTAGGGGTTTGGGGTTAAGGTTAGAGTTACATTAAAGGTTAGGGTTAGGGTCAGGGTTAGGGTTAGGGGTAGAATTACATTAAGGGTTAGGGTTAGGGGTTAGGGTTAGGGTTAGGGTCAGGGGTTAGGGTTACAGTTAGGGGTAGAATTACATTAAGGGTTAGGGGTTAGGGTTAGGGTTAAGGGTTAGGGTTAAGAGTTAGGGTTAGAGTTAGTGTTAGGGGTAGAATTACATTAAGGGTTAAGGGTTAGGGTTAGGGTTAAGGGTTAGGGTTAGGGTTAGGGTTAGGGTTAGGGT
>NW_024609465.1:55000-135000 GCF_018296145.1 Oncorhynchus tshawytscha
AGGTCTACAGTACCATGACCTTATAGTAGTAGGTGTACAGTACCATGACCTTACAGTAGTAGGTCTACAGTACCATAACCTTATAGTAGTAGGTGTACAGTACCATGACCTTACAGTAGTAGGTCTACAGTACCATGACCTTACAGTAGTAGGTGTACAGTACCATGACCTTATAGTATGTAGTAGGTACACAGTACCATAACCTTACAGTAGTAGGTCTACAGTACCATAACCTTACAGTAGTAGGTCTACAGTACCATAACCTTATAGTAGTAGGTCTACAGTACCATGACCTTACAGTAGTAGGTCTACAGTACCATGACCTTACAGTAGTAGGTCTACAGTACTATGGCAACAGAGGTCAAGCACCTAATCGGGAATTAGTTTAGTCTTCAAAATTACGGTAAGGTTATACATTGTAGCGAGCTTAACAATATTGCAACATAAAGAAACCATTCAAGTAGAGGTTTAGGTGGACTTAAAACTAGTAGAGGTTTAGGTAGACTTAAAACTAGTAGAGGTTTAGGTAGACTTAAAACTAGTAGAGGTTTAGGTGGACTTAAAACTAGTAGAGGTTTAGGTAGACTTAAAACTAGTAGAGGTTTAGGTGGACTTAAAACTAGTAGAGGTTTAGGTAGACTTAAAACTAGTAGAGGTTTAGGTAGACTTAAAACTAGTAGAGGTTTAGGTAGACTTAAAACTAGTAGAGGTTTAGGTAGACTTAAAACTAGTAGAGGTTTAGGTAGACTTAAAACTAGTAGAGGTTTAGGTGGACTTAAAACTAGTAGAGGTTTAGGTAGACTTAAAACTAGTAGAGGTTTAGGTAGACTTAAAACTAGTAGAGGTTTAGGTGGACTTAAAACTAGTAGAGGTTTAGGTAGACTTAAAACTAGTAGAGGTTTAGGTGGACTTAAAACGAGTAGAGGTTTAGGTGGACTTAAAACTAGTAGAGGTTTAGGTGGACTTAAAACTAGTAGAGGTTTAGGTAGACTTAAAACTAGTAGAGGTTTAGGTAGACTTAAAACTAGTAGAGGTTTAGGTGGACTTAAAACAAGTAGAGGTTTAGGTAGACTTAAAACTAATAGAGGTTTAGGTGGACTTAAAACTAGTAGAGGTTTAGGTAGACTTAAAACTAGTAGAGGTTTAGGTAGACTTAAAACTAATAGAGGTTTAGGTGGACTTAAAACGAGTAGAGGTTTAGGTAGACTTAAAACTAGTAGAGGTTTAGGTAGACTTAAAACAAGTAGAGGTTTAGGTAGACTTAAAACTAGTAGAGGTTTAGGTAGACTTAAAACTAATAGAGGTTTAGGTAGACTTAAAACTAGTAGAGGTTTAGGTAGACTTAAAACAAGTAGAGGTTTAGGTAGACTTAAAACTAGTAGAGGTTTAGGTAGACTTAAAACAAGTAGAGGTTTAGGTAGACTTAAAACTAGTAGAGGTTTAGGAGGACTTAAAACAGTGAGTAAGGAAGACTGTCTTCCCTCTACTGTACAGTATGTAGGTTACAAGGCTGAGCTTGTTTGAGAGCAGCACTTCCTTCTAACTGTGCAATGTTACGCAAACACTGTCAACTCCATTCCACTTTACACTGCTTCAAACACACTTAAAGGGATAGTGCGAGGGATAATGCTAGCTGTACCTGTAGACTTTTCAGTCATTTACGCTAACGCTAGTTAGCAATGGCTCGCAGAATTACCTTAAACGTCCTTCAACCTGCACGCAGAGACATTGACATGGTATCCATGAGTTCGTCTGACTCTGGGTAAGTAGAAAAGGGTTTGCCAGAATCTCGCACTATCCCTTTAAATACACATCCCTTGCCGGGTAGTGAAACAGAAACACAGTGGAGGTGACAGCTGCTGGCGTTTACAGACCTGAATTTACAGTCATAATCAATTCCATAATCCATCGTCAGAAAATATGATTACAATGAGCAGTAACCGCAGACCAGGAACTAATCTGGACCCTACACAGATGGTCTACAGCTTTATGTAACCACAGGCCAGGAACTAATCTGGACCCTACGCAGATGGTCTACAGCTTTATGTAACCGCAGGCCAGGAACTAATCTGGACCCTACGCAGATGGTCTACAGCTTTATGTAACCGCAGGCCAGGAACTAATCTGGACCCTACGCAGATGGTCTACAGCTTTATGTAACTGCAGACCAGGAACTAATCTGGACCCTACGCAGATGGTCTACAGCTTTATGTAACTGGAACTAATCTGGACCCTACACAGATGGTCTACAGCTTTATGTAACCACAGGCCAGGAACTAATCTGGACCCTACGCAGATGGTCTACAGCTTTATGTAACTGCAGGCCAGGAACTACTCTGGACCCTACGCAGATGGTCTACAGCTTTATGTAACCGGAACTAATCTGGACCCTACGCAGATGGTCTACAGCTTTATGTAACTGGAACTAATCTGGACCCTACGCAGATGGTCTACAGCTTTATGTAACCACAGGCCAGGAACTAATCTGGACCCTACGCAGATGGTCTACAGCTTTATGTAACCGCAGACCAGGAACTAATCAGGACCCTACGCAGATGGTCTACAGCTTTATGTAACCACACCGGAACTAATCTGGACCCTACGCAGATGGTCTACAGCTTTATGTAACCGCAGACCAGGAACTAATCTGGACCCTACGCAGATGGTCTACAGCTTTATGTAACCGCAGACCAGGAACTAATCTGGACCCTACGCAGATGGTCTACAGCTTTATGTAACCGCAGACCAGGAACTAATCTGGACCCTACGCAGATGGTCTACAGCTTTATGTAACTGGAACTAATCTGGACCCTACGCAGATGGTCTACAGCTTTATGTAACCACAGGCCAGGAACTAATCTGGACCCTACGCAGATGGTCTACAGCTTTATGTAACCGCAGACCAGGAACTAATCTGGACCCTACGCAGATGGTCTACAGCTTTATGTAACCGCAGGCCAGGAACTAATCTGGACCCTACGCAGATGGTCTACAGCTTTATGTAACCGGAACTAATCTGGACCCTACGCAGATGGTCTACAGCTTCATGTAACCGGAACTAATCTGGACCCTACGCAGATGGTCTACAGCTTTATGAATGTTGATTCAGTTTGGTCTGCAGACTGAACTGAATCACTACAACGTTCAGACTTCAACTGACTGCTGATTACTGTATTTTGATATTTCGACGTAGTTTCACGTTATAACTGAAATCAGGAGAAGGAGATAGAGCTGTAGAGACATGGTGACTGGAACGGACCTTCCCACTTTCTTTCTATCTATCTCATATCTATCTCTACGTCTAGGCAACTGTGTCCATTCTAGCAGCCCTATCTCTACGTCTAGGCAACTGTCTATTGTAGTAGCTCTATCTCTATGTCTAGGCAACTGATTCCATTCTAGCAGCCCTATCTCTATGTCTAGGTAACTGTGTCCATTCTAGCAGCCCTGTCTCTACGTCTAGGCAACTGATTCCACTCTAGCAGCCCTATCTCTACATTCAGGCCTGCCTTTCTCACCCTCCTACCCCACAGCCCACCTATAAAGATGAGAGACTATGAATTCTACCAACTCTATCTATACATCCAGGCCTACCCCCCTACCCCACCTATAAAGATGAGAGACTGTCCATTCTACCAACTATATCTCTACATCTTTGCTTGCTGTAGCCTCTCCCATGCAGCAATGATGGTTTAAGGGGACTGTGTCCAATCTATCTGCCCTATCTCAGGCCTACTGTAGTTCAGGCCTACTGTAGCCTCCCTACCTCACAGCAGTCCTATCTCTACTGTAGCCTCTCTAACTAACTCACACCAGTCCTATCTCTACTGCCTCTCTAACTAACTCACACCAGCCTAGCCCTAACTCAGTCCACCAGTCCTATTTTCTACTGTAGCCTCCTAACTCACAGCAGTCCTATCTCTACTGTAGCCTCTCTAACTCACAGCAGTCCTATCTCTACTGTAGCCTCCCTAACTCACAGCAGTCCTATCTCTACTGTAGCCTCCCTAACTCACAGCAGTCCTATCTCTCACAGCAGTCCTCTCTACTGTAGCCTCAGTCTAACTCACAGCAGTCCTATCTCTACAGTAGCCTCCCTGACCCTCCACAGCAGTCCTATCTCTACTGTAGCCTCTCTAACTCACAGCAGTCCTATCTCTACCTTAGCCTCCCTAACTCACAGCAGTACTATCTCTTCTGTAGCCTCCCTGACCCTCCACAGTGTAACTCACAGTAGTCCTATAATTAGAGTAGGGTTCATGATCTGTGTGCTAAGAACCCCATCAGCATTTCACGCCAGCATGACACAGAGCGAGAGAGACGCACAGATGCATACGAGCACACACACACGCACGCACGCACGCACACACACACACACACACACACACACACACACACACACACACACACACACACACACACACACACACACACACACACACACACACACACACACACACACACACACACACACACACACACACACACACACACACACACACACACACACACACACACACACAGTTAGCGGGACGGCCAGCGGTATAGATGATATGTAACATGGTGTTGTCTGTTCCGTCCCTCTGTTCTCTCGTCTGTCTGACGTCACATGATGACATCACCCAACCTGGCCCTGCACGTCTTACTATCTGATCGCCCAGGGCTGTCAGCTCAACACGTTCTGTTGGACAAACATACACACTGACTGGACGAGGAGGAAGAGAGACAGCGGGGACTGTGATTGGAGTTTAGTTTTGGTGTGTTTCTGTGAGTTTTGTTCTGACAAAATGGCTTCCAGTTTTCTGAAAGGATTGCTTGTTGTTTACCTGATACGTCAATGCAAGTCTCAAGGTAAGATGGATTGGGGACCTCTTGGGAATGTTGTGAGAATTATAGTGAGAATTTTATGAGAATTTTTGTGCTCTTATGTACTGGCCACCCCTCATAGTCTGGTTCCTCTCTAGGTTTCTTCCTAGGTTTTGGCTCTCTAGGTTTTGGCCAAAATCTTCTTCCTAGGTTTTGGCTCTCTAGGTTTTTGGCCAAAACCTTCTTCCTAGGTTTTGGTTTTCTTCCTAGAGTTTTTCCTAGCCACCGTGCTTCTACACCTGCATTGCTTGCTGTTTGGGGTTTTAGGCTGATGTAAGAAGGGCTTTATAAATACATTTGATTTGTTGTTTTCCAACTGTCTCTCTTGTTTTCCAACTGTCTCTCTTGTGTTTTCTACTGTCTCTCTCTTGTTTTCCAACTGTCTCTCTTGTGTTTTCTACTGTCTCTCTCTTGTTTTCCAACTGTCTCTCTTGTGTTTTCTACTGTCTCTCTCTTGTGTTTTCTACTGTCTCTCTCTTGTTTTCTACTGTCTCTCTCTTGTTTTCTACTGTCTCTCTTGTTTTCTACTGTCTCTCTTGTTTTCTACTGTCTCTCTCTTGTGTTTCTACTGTCTCTCTCTTGTGTTTCTACTGTCTCTCTCTTGTGTTTCTACTGTCTCTCTCTTGTGTTTCTACTGTCTCTCTCTTGTGTTTCTACTGTCTCTCTCTTGTGTTTCTACTGTCTCTCTTGTTTTTCTACTGTCTCTCTTGTTTTTCTACTGTCTCTCTTGTTTTTCTACTGTCTCTCTTGTTTTCTACTGTCTCTCTCTTGTGTTTCTACTGTCTCTCTCTTGTGTTTCTACTGTCTCTCTCTTGTGTTTCTACTGTCTCTCTTGTTTTCTACTGTCTCTCTTGTGTTTCTACTGTCTCTCTCTTGTGTTTCTACTGTCTCTCTCTTGTGTTTCTACTGTCTCTCTTGTGTTTCTACTGTCTCTCTCTTGTTTTTCTACTGTCTCTCTTGTGTTTCTACTGTCTCTCTTGTGTTTCTACTGTCTCTCTTGTGTTTCTACTGTCTCTCTCTTGTGTTTCTACTGTCTCTCTCTTGTGTTTCTACTGTCTCTCTCTTGTTTTTCTGCTGTCTCTCTTGTTTTTCTACTGTCTCTCTGTGTTTTCTACTGTCTCTCTTGTTTTCTACTGTCTCTCTCTTGTGTTTCTTGTGTTTACTGTCTCTCTCTTGTGTTTCTACTGTCTCTCTCTTGTGTTTCTACTGTCTCTCTCTTGTGTTTCTACTGTCTCTCTTGTTTTTCTACTGTCTCTCTTGTTTCTCTACTGTCTCTCTTGTCTCATTGTTTCTACTGTCTCTCTCTTGTTTTTCTGCTGTCTCTCTCTTGTTTTTCTACTGTCTCTCTTGTTTTCTACTGTCTCTCTCTTGTGTTTCTACTGTCTCTCTCTTGTGTTTCTACTGTCTCTCTCTTGTGTTTCTACTGTCTCTCTCTTGTGTTTCTACTGTCTCTCTTGTTTTTCTACTGTCTCTCTTGTTTTTCTACTGTCTCTCTTGTTTTCTCTGTCTCTCTTGTCTCGTCTCTTGTGTTTCTACTGTCTCTCTTGTGTTTCTACTGTCTCTCTCTCTCTCTTGTGTTTCTACTGTCTCTCTTGTGTTTCTACTGTCTCTCTTGTGTTTCTACTGTCTCTCTCTTGTGTTTCTACTGTCTCTCTCTTGTGTTTCTACTGTCTCTCTCTTGTGTTTCTACTGTCTCTCTTGTGTTTCTCCTCTCTCTCTTGTGTTTCTACTGTCTCTCTTGTCTCTTGTGTTTCTACTGTCTCTCTTGTGTTTCTACTGTCTCTCTTGTGTTTCTCCTGTCTCTCTTGTGTTTCTACTGTCTCTCTTGTGTTTCTACTGTCTCTCTCTTGTGTTTCTACTGTCTCTCTTGTCTCTTGTGTTTCTACTTTGTCTCTTGTGTTTCTACTGTCTCTCTTGTGTTTCTCCTGTCTCTCTTGTCTCTTGTGTTTCTACTGTCTCTCTTGTCTCTTGTGTTTCTACTGTCTCTCTTGTCTCTTGTGTTTCTACTGTCTCTCTTGTGTTTCTCCTGTCTCTCTTGTGTTTCTACTGTCTCTCTTGTGTTTCTACTGTCTCTCTCTTGTGTTTCTACTGTCTCTCTTGTCTCTTGTGTTTCTACTGTCTCTCTCTTGTGTTTCTACTGTCTCTCTTGTCTCTTGTGTTTCTACTGTCTCTCTTGTGTTTCTCCTGTCTCTCTCTTGTGTTTCTACTGTCTCTCTTGTCTCTTGTGTTTCTACTGTCTCTCTCTTGTGTTTCTCCTGTCTCTCTTGTGTTTCTCCTGTCTCTCTCTTGTGTTTCTACTGTCTCTCTTGTCTCTTGTGTTTCTACTGTCTCTCTTGTGTTTCTCCTGTCTCTCTCTTGTGTTTCTACTGTCTCTCTTGTCTCTTGTGTTTCTACTGTCTCTTCTTGTGTTTCTACTGTCTCTCTTGTGTTTCTCCTGTCTCTCTCTTGTGTTTCTACTGTCTCTCTTGTCTCTTGTGTTTCTCCTGTCTCTCTCTTGTGTTTCTCCTGTCTCTCTCTTGTGTTTCTACTGTCTCTCTCTTGTGTTTCTACTGTCTCTCTCTTGTGTTTCTACTGTCTCTCTTGTGTTTCTACTGTCTCTCTTGTTTTCTCCTGACTCTCTTGTCTCTTGTGTTTCTACTGTCTCTCTTGTGTCTACTGTGCCTCTTGTTTTTCTACTGTGTCTCTATTGTGATGTTATCGAACTGTAATTAATTATTCGTAGTAATAACTAATGGTGCTTAGTTGTGGCCCATCAATGTGTGGTACATGGACTATGATGTGGTGATATTAACCCATATTTTGTTTGCTTTTAAGTTCTCTCCAAATGAAACACCCCATCATAAACACAATGTGATTCATCTAAACAATATAACATTTTATAAATTGTCCTTACTTGTTTGAAAGACAATAAACCAAAATAGTAGATTTATACCAACCCAGCCTTTTCCAGCAGAGAGACTGGCGAGAGTCAGGCAACACGATACTTTGTACTAGCTAGTCAACTACTACTATTTATATTTTACTGTTGGCATTTCTCTCCCAAGCCAACAAAGACCCAGGTTCCAACCCAGCTCAACCACTAGTCAAATCAAATCAAATAAAATGTATTTATAAAGCCCTTCGTACATCAGCTGATGTCTCAAAGTACTGTACAGAAACCCAGCCTAAAACCCCAAACAGCAAGCAATGCAGGTGTAGAAGCACGGTGGCTAGGAAAAACTCCCTAGAAAGGCCAGAACCTAGGAAGAAACCTAGAGAGGAACCAGGCTATGTGGGGTGGCCAGTCCTCTTCTGGCTGTGCCGGGTGGAGATTATAAACCTAGAGAGGAACCAGGCTATGTGGGGTGGCCAGTCCTCTTCTGGCTGTGCCGGGTGGAGATTATAAACCTAGAGAGGAACCAGGCTATGTGGGGTGGCCAGTTCTCTTCTGGCTGTGCCGGGTGGAGATTATAAACCTAGAGAGGAACCAGGCTATGTGGGGTGGCCAGTCCTCTTCTGGCTGTGCCGGGTGGAGATTATAAACCTAGAGAGGAACCAGGCTATGTGGGGTGGCCAGTCCTCTTCTGGCTGTGCCGGGTGGAGATTATAAACCTAGAGAGGAACCAGGCTATGTGGGGTGGCCAGTCCTCTTCTGGCTGTGCTGGGTAGAGAGGAACCAGGCTATGTGGGGTGGCCAGTCCTCTTCTGGCTGTGCTGGGTAGAGAGGAACCAGGCTATGTGGGGTGGCCAGTCCTCTTCTGGCTGTGCTGGGTAGAGAGGAACCAGGCTATGTGGGGTGGCCAGTCCTCTTCTGGCTGTGCCGGGTGGAGATTATAACAGAACATGGCCACTAGTGTAAAGACGTGTTGTATCAGTATCCTCAATAACCTCCATATATACTACAGCTTTATTTCTCCATGCAGACATGTCCACACACACAGACTTCTCAGCATCAATCTTTTGAAATATAAATATATATTGTAAAATATGTTTGTACGTGTAAAATATATGTAAGTATCAATCTTTTGAAATATAGAAAGAGTGTGCAAAGCTGTCATCAAGGGTGGCTACGTTGAAGAATATAAAATATATTTTGATTTGTTTAACACTTTTTTTTGGTTACTACATGATTCCATATTGTGTTATTTCATAGTTCTGATGTCTTCACTATTATTCTACAATGTAGAACATAGTCAAAATAAAGAACAACCCTTGAATCAGTCGGTGTGTCCAAACGTTTGACTGGTACTGTATATTATAAAATACATTTATACATGTCAAATATATGTGTATTTCCCCTATGCAGACCTGTCCACGTCCACCTTGCCCTCTATGGAAGTAACCCTCCAAGAGGCACCAGAGATTCCTCCGGAACCAGAGCAGGAGGAGGTGCTCCCAGAGGGTGCTACGCCCAGCCTGAAGAAGGTGGAGGACGCCGTGCAGGAGGCCTCGGAGCTGGCCGAGGAGCCGGGGGTCGAGGAGGTGCTGAAGGAGCTGGTAGAGAGGGTGGTGGAGGCCGCTATGGGAGAAGTGCTGAAGGAGGTACAAGGGGAGGGGAAGGAGGAGCTGGTTGAAGTAGAGGATGGAGTGGAGGAGGAGTTTGGAGGAGGAGGAGGAGGGGAGCGGGAGGTGGTGGAGGTAGAGGAGGAAGGAGAGGTGGAGGAGCAAGGAGAACAGGAGGATGCCTTGACTGAAGTGGTGGAAGAGGAGGTGGAGGTTGGAGGAGTAGGGGAGGCCACTGAAGCTGTGTCTGTAGAGGAGGAGGCGGGGAGAGAGGAGGTGCTGGGAGAGACAGCAGCTGAGCCTGAGGAGGAGAGTATAGCAGAGGAGGTGGCAGATCAACTAGTGGAGGCCCCTGTTTTTCCCCTCACTGAGGGAAAGGTTGTACAGGATACTACCTCCTAGAAAAGGAGGAGGAGGAGGAGGGAGGAAGAGAGGTAGACGTAGAGGAGACGGAGCGAGAGGAGGAGGCAACGGGAGAGGAGGAGGCGATAGAGGAGAAATTAGCAGCCGAAATGGTGGAGGAGGACAAGGTGCAGACAGAGCAGGAGATTGTGACTGAGGAGGCTGGAGGAGAGAAGGAGCGAGAGGGGGAGGTGGAGGTGGAAGATGAGGGAGGTGAGGGGTTAGGTGGGGAGGTGGAAGACTATGAGGAAATGAATACTACTCAGTCGGTAGTGGGGGAGCCAGTCGAAGAGGAGGGAGGGAAGGAGGAGGTGGTGGTGGTGGGAGGAGAGGGGAAGCGGGAAGGATGGAGGAAAGTGTGGTGGTTGTGGAGGAGGAAGAGGCTGGAGCTGAAGTAGTGATTGGGGACGCAGGGGGTGAGGCGATAGGGGGAGAGGATGAACGGGATGGAGAGAGTGTGGAAGAGGAAGAGGGAGATGAAGGAGTGATGGTAGGAGCTGCAGACCAGCTGGGAGGTGCAGAGAAGGAGGAGGAGCAGCAGGAGGAGGGAGGAGGAGGAGCAGGAGGAGGAGAGGAGGAGGAGGAGGTGCAGCAGGAGGAGGAGAAGGAGGAGAGGCCATTGAAGAGGAGACACCAGAAACCAGTCAAACAGAGAACCAAGGTAAACTGTAGTGGAACATGAAAAATAAAATAAAAATATCTTGATTAGATAAGTATTCAACCCCCTGAGTCAATACATGTTAGAATCACCTTGGGCAGCGATTACAGCTGGAAGTCTCTGTTAGAATCACCTTGGGCAGCCATTACAGCTGGAAGTCTCTGTTAGAATCACCTTGGGCAGCCATTACAGCTGGAAGTCTCTGGAAAAGTCTCTAAGAGATTTACACACCTGGATTGTGCCCATTATTCTTTCCAAACTTCTTCAAGTTCTGTCTTATTGGTTGTTGATCATTGTTAGACAACCATTTTCAGGTCTTGCCATAGATTTTCAAGTAGATTTCAGTCAAAACTGTAACTCGGGCCGCTCATGAACATTCACAGTCTTCTTCGTAATCGACTCCAGTGTAGATTTGGCCTTCATCTCCCAGTGTCACGCCCTGACCTGAGTATTCTTTGTTTTCTTTATTGGTTTGGTTAGGTCAGGGTGTGACATGGGTGATGTATGTGTGTTTGGTCCTGTCAAAGGGTTTTGTATGTCTATGGGTGTTTACTAGTCTAGGTGTTTTGTATGTCTAAGGTTGCCTAGATTGGTTCTCAATCAGAGGCAGCTGTTTATCCTTGTCTCTGATTGGGAACCATATTTAGGCAGCCATATTCCTTGGGTAATTTGTGGGTCATTGTCTATGTGTTAGTTGCCTGTGTCAGCACTATATTTAGCGCCATGTTTCTTTTTGTTGTTTGTAGTAGTTTGTTTAAGTGTTTCTTTGTCCCCATTAAAATAAGATGTATTCATCTCCCAGTGTCACGCCCTGACCTGAGTATTCTTTGTTTTCTTTATTCGTTTGTAGTAGTTTGTTTAATTGTTTCTTTGTCCTCATTAAAATAAGATGTATTCATCTCCCAGTGTCACGCCCTGACCTGAGTATTCTTTGTTTTCTTTATTCGTTTGTAGTAGTTTGTTTAAGTGTTTCTTTGTCCGCATTAAAATAAGATGTATTCATCTCACGCTGCGCCTTGGTCTCCTCCATCCAACGAACGTGACACCCAGTGTATGTTGGAAAAGCAGACTGATCCAGGTTTTCTAGGATTTTGCCTGTTTAGCTCCATTCCGTTTCTTTTTTTATCCTAAAAAACTCCCCAGTCCTTAACGATTACAAGCATACCCATAACATGATGCAGCCAACACTATTCTTGAAAATATGGAGCGTGGTACTTAGCAATGTATCGGATTTGACCCAAACATAACACTTTGTATTTAGGATGAAAGTGAATTGCTTTGCCACGTTCTTTGCAGTATTACTTTAGTGCCTTGTTGCAATTATTTGTATTCTGGTTTAGAATATTTGCATTCTGTTTTAGAATTATTTGTATTCTGTTTTAGAATATTTGTAATCTGTACAGGCTTCCTTCTTTTCCCTCTGTCATTTAGGTTAGTATTGTGGAGAAACTACAATGTTGTTGATCCATCCTCAGTTTTCTCCTATCACAGCCATTAAACTCTGTAACTGTTTTAAAATCACCATTGGCCTCATGGTGAAATCCCAGAGCAGTTTCCTTCCTCTCCGGCAACTGAGTTAGGAAGGATACCTGTATCTTTGTAGCGACTGGGTGTATTGATACACCATTCAAAGTGTAATTAATAACGTCAACATGCTCACATGGACTTTCAATGCTTTTTACCTATATTTACCAACAGGTGCCCTTTGTGAGGCGTTGGAAAACCTCCCTGGTCTTTGTGTTTGAATCTGTGTTTGAAATTCACTGCTCGACTGATGGACCTTACAGGTGCCCTTTGTGAGGCGTTGGAAAACCTCCCTGGTCTTTGTGTTTGAATCTGTGTTTGAAATTCACTGCTCGACTGAGGGACCTTACAGATAATTGTATGTTTCGGGTACAGAGATGAGGTAGTCATCCAAAAATCATGTTTAACACCATTATTGCACACCGAGTGAGTCCATGCAACTTATTATGTGACTTGTTAAGGGACATTTGTTCTCCTGAACTTGTTTAGGCATCACCATAACAAAGGGGTTGAATACTTATTGACTCAAGACATTTCAGCTTTTTGTATTCTATTCATTCATGAACATTTCTAAAAAACATAATTCCACTTTGACATGATGGGGTATTGTGTGTAGGACAGCGACCCCAAAAAAATCTAAATGTAATCATTTTTTAAATTCAGGCTGTAATACAACAAAATGTGGAAAAAGTCAAGCGGCACTGTATTTTCTGACTGAGATTACTACTCACACACACACACACACACACACACACACACACACACACACACACACACACACACACACACACACACACACACACACACACACACACACACACACACACACACACACACACACACACACACACACACACACACACACACACACACACACACACACACACACACACACACACACGTTAGCCCCTACATTCCATAGGTCCACCCTATAGTCCCCCTACCCTCAGCTTTGGGCCCTTCTCACTCTCATTCACACATGTGTGCCAAATATCTGACCCCTCCTCTAGAAGTGCTGCTGGACCCAGTTGAAGGCTCCATGAGATCCATACCAGGGAAGTCCCAGGACCCCGCTAGCCCACTCAGCCCCCACCGTCCTGGGGGAGATGGAGAGCAACACCATGGGAGGGGAGGAGATCCTGGAGGGTGTGGATCTGGAGTCGAACGACGCCAACAAGATCATCACGTTTAAGGACAACCTTTTAAACTTTGACCCTGATGAGGTCATTTCTACTCTGGATAACTTTGTGGAGGACATTCCAGCCATGGCCAATGAGGAGGAGCCAGGAGAGACCAATAAGGTGGTGGATGTCACTACAGGTACTGACAACAGGGAACTAACTGTATTATAACTACTGACAACAGGGAACTAACTGTATTATAACTACTGACAACAGGTAACTAACTGTGTTATAACTACTGACAACAGGTAACTAACTGTATTATAACTACTGACAACAGGTAACTAACTGTATTATAACTACTGACAACAGGTAACTAACTGTATTATAACTACTGACAACAGGTAACTAACTGTATTATAACTACTGACAACAGGTAACTAACTGTATTATAACTACTGACAACAGGGAACTAACTGTATTATAACTACTGACAACAGGTAACTAACTGTATTATAACTACTGACAACAGGGAACTGTATCCTGTATTATAACTACTGACAACAGGTAACTAACTGTATTATAACTACTGACAACAGGGAACTGTATCCTGTAGTATAACTACTGACAACAGGGAACTAACTGTATTATAACTACTGACAACAGGTAACTAACTGTATTATAACTACTGACAACAGGGAACTAACTGTATTATAACTACTGACAACAGGGAACTAACTGTATTATAACTACTGACAACAGGGAACTAACTGTATTATAACTACTGACAACAGGTAACTAACTGTATTATAACTACTGACAACAGGTAACTAACTGTATTATAACTACAGACAACAGGGAACTAACTGTATTATAACTACTGACAACAGGGAACTAACTGTATTATAACTACTGACAACAGGGAACTAACTGTATTATAACTACAGACAACAGGGAACTAACTGTATTATAACTACTGACAACAGGGAACTGTATCCTGTATTATAACTACTGACAACAGGGAACTAACTGTATTATAACTACTGACAACAGGGAACTAACTGTATTATAACTACTGACAACAGGGAACTGTATCCTGTATTATAACTACTGACAACAGGGAACTAACTGTATTATAACTACTGACAACAGGGAACTAACTGTATTATAACTACTGACAACAGGTAACTAACTGTATTATAACTACTGACAACAGGGAACTAACTGTATTATAACTACTGACAACAGGGAACTGTATCCTGTATTATAACTACTGACAACAGGGAACTAACTGTATTATAACTACTGACAACAGGTAACTAACTGTATTATAACTACTGACAACAGGTAACTAACTGTATTATAACTACTGACAACAGGGAACTAACTGTATTATAACTACTGACAACAGGGAACTAACTGTATTATAACTACTGACAACAGGTAACTAACTGTATTATAACTACAGACAACAGGTAACTAACTGTATTATAACTACTGACAACAGGGAACTAACTGTATAATAACTACTGACAACAGGGAACTAACTGTATTATAACTACTGACAACAGGGAACTAACTGTATTATAACTACTGACAACAGGGAACTAACTGTATTATAACTACTGACAACAGGGAACTAACTGTATTATAACTACTGACAACAGGGAACTAACTGTATTATAACTACTGACAACAGGGACTGTATTATAACTACTGACAACAGGTATTATAACTACTGACAACAGGGAACTAACTGTATTATAACTACAGACAACAGGGAACTAACTGTATTATAACTACTGACAACAGGGAACTAACTGTATTATAACTACTGTCAACAGGGAACTAACTGTATTATAACTACTGACAACAGGTAACTAACTGTATTATAACTACTGACAACAGGTAACTGTATTATAACTACTGTCAACAGGGAACTAACTGTATTATAACTACTGACAACAGGGACTGTATCCTGTATTATAACTACTGACAACAGGGAACTAACTGTATTATAACTACTGACAACAGGTAACTAACTGTATTATAACTACTGCCAACAGGTAACTAACTGTATTATAACTACTGACAACAGGTAACTAACTGTATTATAACTACATACAACAGGTAACTAACTGTATTATAACTACTGACAACAGGGAACTAACTGTATTATAACTACTGACAACAGGTAACTAACTGTATTATAACTACTGTCAACAGGGAACTAACTGTATTATAACCACTGACAACAGGTAACTAACTGTATTATAACTACTGACAACAGGTAACGGTATTATAACTACAGACAACAGGTAACTAACTGTATTATAACTACTGACAACAGGGAACTAACTGTATTATAACTACTGACAACAGGTAACTAACTATTATAACTACTGACAACAGGGAACTAACTGTATTATAACTACTGACAACAGGTAACTAACTGTATTATAACTACTGACAACAGGTAACTAACTGTATTATAACTACTGAACTAACTGTATTATAACTACTGACAACAGGTAACTAACTGTATTATAACTACTGACAACAGGGAACTAACTGTATTATAACTACTGACAACAGGTAACTAACTGTATTATAACTACTGACAACAGGTAACTAACTGTATATACTAACTAACTGTATTATACTGACAACAGGTAACTAACTGTATTATAACTACTGACAACAGGTAACTAACTGTATTATAACTACTGACAACAGGGAACTAACTGTATTATAACTACTGACAACAGGGAACTAACTGTATTATAACTACTGACAACAGGGAACTGTATCCTGTATTATAACTACTGACAACAGGGAACTAACTGTATTATAACTACTGACAACAGGGAACTGTAACCTGTATTATAACTACTGACAACAGGTAATTAACTGTGTTATAACTACTGACAACAGGTAATTACCTGTGTTATAACTACTGACAACAGGTAACTGTATTATAACTACAGACAACAGGTAACTAACTATTATAACTACTGACAACAGGGAACTAACTGTATTATAACTACAGACAACAGGTAACTAACTATTATAACTACTGACAACAGGTAACTAACTGTATTATAACTACTGACAACAGGTAACTAACTATTATAACTACTGACAACAGGGAACTAACTGTATTATAACTACTGACAACAGGGAACTAACTGTAGTATAACTACTGACAACAGGGAACTAACTGTATTATAACTACTGACAACAGGTAACTAACGGTATTATAACTACTGACAACAGGGAACTGTATTATAACTACAGACAACAGGTAACTAACTGTAGTATAACTACTGACAACAGGGAACTGTATTATAACTACTGACAACAGGTAACTAACTGTATTATAACTACTGACAACAGGTAACTAACTGTATTATAACTACTGACAACAGGTAACTAACTGTATTATAACTACTGACAACAGGTAACTAACTGTATTATAACTACTGACAACAGGGTATTATAACTACTGACAACAGGTAACTAACTGTATTATAACTACTGACAACAGGGAACTGTATCCTGTATTATAACTACTGACAACAGGTAACTAACTGTATTATAACTACTGACAACAGGTAACTAACTGTATTATAACTACTGACAACAGGGAACTGTATCCTGTATTATAACTACTGACAACAGGTAACTAACTGTATTATAACTACTGACAACAGGGAACTAACTGTATTATAACTACTGACAACAGGGAACTAACTGTATTATAACTACTGACAACAGGGAACTGTATCCTGTAGTATAAACCAGGTAGTTCGAGTTCCCTGAATGCTGATTAGCTGACAGCCGTGGTATACCAGACCGTATACCACAGGGTATAACACACCATTTATTAGTACAGCTCTAATTTCTTTGTTAACCAGTTTGTAACAGCAATAAGGCAGATCTGTGGTTTCTGGTAGATGGCCAATATACCACAGCTAAGGGCTGTATTTATCCCGCTGGTTTAAATGTGGCGGGAGACAGGCGCAGGAATGCGTAATAGGGGGTTTTATTTCCCAAATTACAGCGTGCCGTGTGACGGCACGGGACCGAAAACCAAACAAATACGTAAACAAATCACAGGGTTGAATCCCAAACAAAAGAGCGAGGAGTACCTCGAATAAATAACACAAAGACAAACACACGGGACAAGACCCGTAATCATCTACACAAAATACGTGGCACGAAATCCCAAACAACACAGCACAGGTACTCACACGAACCAACGGACATTTTAACAATAATCAACAACGGTAAACCAATGGCACACTTTGGTTTACCACACTAGTGTAACAGGATATAGACTAGTGTCCTGTCCAGGGGGTGTCCTGTACATCAAGCTGTCTCCCTACAGAAACAGGAGATAGACTAGTGTCCTGTCCAGGGGATGTCCTGGTACATCAAGCTGCCTCACTACAGAAACAGGAGATAGACTAGTGTCCTGTCCAGGGGGTGTACTGGTACATCAAACTGGTACATCAAGCTGTCTCACACTACAGAAACAGGAGATAGACTAGTGTCCGGTGTTTCAGTCATAATGAGGATGGAGGCTAATTTATTACTTTCAAACTCAGACAAATGGATTTGCTAGTTTTAGGCCCCAAGAAACAAAGAGATCAGTTATCAGATCTTACAATGAATCTCGAAAAGTTGTGCGGTAGTCTCAATTAAACTGTGAAGGACCTCTGCATTACTCTGGACCCTAATCTCTCTTTTTTGACAAACATATAACAAATATTTCAAGAGCAGCTTTTTCCCATCTACACAACATTGTAAAAATCTGATGCTTGGAAGCTTGTACGATTGGAGCCATTTCTGCTGCTTTGTTAATGTACCTCTCTCTCCTCTCTTCTCCTCTCTTCTTCTCCTCTCCTCTCCTCTCCTCTCCTCTCCTCTCCTCTCCTCTCTCTCCTCTCTTCTCCTCTCTTTCTCTCTCTCTCCTCTCTTCTCCTCTCTTCTCTTCTCTTCTCCTCTCCTCTCCTCTCCTCTCCTCTCCTCTCCTCTCCTCTCATCTCCTCTCTCCTCCTCCTTCTCCTCTCCTCTCTCTCCTCTCCTCTCTCTCTCTCCTCTCCTCTCCTCTCCTCTCCTCTCCCTCTCCTCTCCTCTCCTCTCCTCTCCTCTCCTCTCCTCTCTCTCTCTCTTCTCTTCTCCTCTCCTCCTCTCATCTCCTGTTCAGAATCAGGCCTGGAAGCCTGGAAGATTGGAGCCGTCTCTGCTCTATGTTAATGTACCTCTCTCTCTCTCTTCTCCTCCTCTCTTCTCCTCTCTTCCTCTCCTCTCCTCTCTCCTCTCCTCTCCTCTCTCTCCTCTCCTCTCTGGAAGCCTGGAAGATCTCCTCTCTCTCTCTCTCCTCTCCTCTCTTCTCCTCCTCTCCTCTCCTCTCTTCTCCTCTCCTCCTCTCTCTTCTCTTCTCCTCTCCTCTCCTCTCCCTCCTCTGTCTCCTCTCAGGTCTGGAAGCCTCCCTCTCTAACTCCTCTCCTCTCCTCTCCTCTCCTCCTCTCATCTCCTGTTCAGAATCAGGTCTGGAAGCCTGGAAGATAGGAGCCATCTCTGCTGCTGTGTTTCTGGTGCTGGAGACCATCGTCATCCTAACACGTCCTCAAGTGTCGTGACAAAACTAACAGGTGGGTCTGTAGGTAGAGATCAAACTAACAGGTGGGTCTGTAGGTAGAAACCAAACTAACAGGTGGGTCTGTAGGTAGAAACCAAACTAACAGGTGGGTCTGTAGGTAGAAACCAAACTAACAGGTGGGTCTGTAGGTAGAAACCAAACTAACAGGTGGGTCTGTAGGTAGAAACCAAACTAACAGGTGGGTCTGTAGGTAGAAACCAAACTAACAGGTGGGTCTGTAGGTAGAAACCAAACTAACAGGTGGGTCTGTAGGTAGAAACCAAACTAACAGGTGGGTCTGTAGGTAGAAACCAAACTAACAGGTGGGTCTGTAGGTAGAAACCAAACTAACAGGTGGGTCTGTAGGTAGAAACCAAACTAACAGGTGGGTCTGTAGGTAGAAACCAAACTAACAGGTGGGTCTGTAGGTAGAAACCAAAATAACAGGTGGGTCTGTAGGTAGAAACCAAACTAACAGGTGGGTCTGTAGGTAGAAACCAAACTAACAGGTGGGTCTGTAGGTAGAAACCAAACTAACAGGTGGGTCTGTAGGTAGAAACCAAACTAACAGGTGGGTCTGTAGGTAGAAACCAAACTAACAGGTGGGTCTGTAGGTACTGTACTAAGCCTGGAACAAGAGGTAGAGATGAGGGACTAGTAAAGAATGGGAAATACATTAAACATTCTACCTTAGAGAACTATGAAATATACCATTCTGGAACACCTTAACATTCTACCTTAGAACTATGAAATATACCATTCTGGAACACCTTAACATTCTACCTTAGAACTATGAAATATACCATTCTGGAACACCTTAACATTCTACCTTAGAACCATGAAATATACCCATTCTGGAACACCTTAACGTTCTACCTTAGAACTATGAAATATACCCATTCTGGAACACCTTAACATTCTACCTTAGAACTATGAAATATACCCATTCTGGAACATCTTAACGTTCTACCTTAGAACTATGAAATATACCATTCTGGAACACCTTAACGTTCTACCTTAGAACTATGAAATATACCCATTCTGGAACATCTTCTTTAAATGTCTTCTCTTTCTTGGACATTGAGGTTTGAGTTAAAATGAGGGTTGAGGTTTCTGTAAAGTGTCTGGTTCGGATGCAGGGTTGATGTGTGAAACTGCGTCTCTGTGTAGCAGCCCAGCCCCAGCCAGGCTGTGTGAGGAGGGGACACGTACAGCCCTGGGTAATGAAGAGACTCTACCAGCCGGAGATGGACAATGCCAACAGTGAGTCCTGCAGCTACATTACCTTAACATTATCCCGGCTGTGTCACACCCGGCCGTGATTGGGAGTCCCATATGATGGTACACAATTGGCCCAGCATCGTCCAGGTTTGGCCGGGGTAGGCCGTCATTGTAAATAAGAATTTGTTCCTGACTTGCCTAGTTAAATAAAGGATAAACAAAATTAAAAAATAACTCCTGTTTTTTAATTACTTGGTTACTGAACACATCCCAGGTGTCCATGTCCGAACTGTAATCAACCCCCATTAACCCGTTAACCGTTGAAACAAATATCCCACCTTAAATTCCTATTTGCTAACGACGCAAAAAAATAACTTCCAATACTTCTTCTTCTTTTTTTACAACAATGTTTACTTTGTAAATGAAAGAGCTCTACCAGGCGGTGTGAGAAGGCTAAAAGAGGCTCCTATCAACAATGCAGTATGAGAATGTCGATTTACATAGCATTTTTTTTTTTTACTCATCTCAAGAATTGTGCATGCAACTACATTACCCATGATTCTTTGCTTAACATTTTGCAGTTTATCAGAGTAAAGAATTAGGTTCTTTTGCTGCTAACAAAACCCTGCAGTCTGTATTTTATTGTTGGGTAGTAAAAAAAAAAAAAACCTTCAGTCTGTCTTTTACTCAATACAGATATGTTGGTTTCCTAACCTGGTCCTGAAGAGGTACAGGGAGTGCAGGCTTTAGTTCCAGCCCTGCACTGAAGACCACCCGATTCAACCAGTCCTCAAGATAACAATAAGCTGTATCAAGAGTGTTAGTGTTGCATTTACGACCACCGCCCAACACAACAACAACAACAACATAGTGAGGTGCAGAATACAACAGGTGTAGACTACACTGTGAAATACTTACTGACAAGCCTTTAACCAACAAATGCACAGTTTAAAAAAGTAACAACTCAATATTAGGAGGGTGTTCTTTATGTTTTTGTAAACTCAGTGTATATCAGTGTACATTGTATCTATTACCTGTGTGTCTCAACATGGTTTCCTGCCTCTGAGTCTTGGGTAAAGTCTGTTCTAGGTCTGTTGATCGGTAGTCAGTGCCCAGGAGGTCACATGACATGAGTTACAGTGCCTTGCGAAAGTATTCGGTGACCTTTTGCCACATTTCAGGCTTCAAACATAAAGATATAAAACTGTATTTTTTTGTGAAGAATCAACAAGTGGGACACAATCATGAAGTGGAACGACATTTATTGGATATTTCAAACTTTTTTAACAAATCAAAAACTGAAAAATTGGGCGTGCAAAATTATTCAGCCCCTTTACTTTCAGTGCAGCAAACTCTCTCCAGAAGTTCAGTGAGAATCTCTGAATGATCCAATGTTGACCTAAATGACTAATGATGATAAATACAATCCACCTGTGTGTAATCAAGTCTCCGTATAAATGCACCTGCACTGTGATAGTCTCAGAGGTCCGTTAAAAGCGCAGAGAGCATCATGAAGAACAAGGAACACACCAGGCAGGTCCGAGATACTGTTGTGAAGAAGTTTAAAGCCGGATTTGGATACAAAAAGATTTCCCAAGCTTTAAACATCCCAAGGAGCACTGTGCAAGCGATAATATTGAAATGGAAGGAGTATCAGACCACTGCAAATCTACCAAGACCTGGCCGTCCCTCTAAACTTTCAGCTCATACAAGGAGAAGACTGATCAGAGATGCAGCCAAGAGGCCCATGATCACTCTGGATGAACTGCAGAGATCTACAGCTGAGGTGGGAGACTCTGTCCATAGGACAACAATCAGTCGTATATTGCACAAATCTGGCCTTTGTGGAAGAGTGGCAAGAAAGCCATTTCTTAAAGATATCCATAAAAGTGTCGTTTAAAGTTTGCCACAAGCCACCTGGGAGACACACCAAACATGTGGAAGAAGGTGCTCTGGTCAGATGAAACCAAAATTGAACTTTTTGGCAACAATGCAAAACGTTATGTTTGGCGTAAAAGCAACACAGCTCATCACCCTGAACACACCATCCCCACTGTCAAACATGGTGGTGGCAGCATCATGGTTTGGGCCTGCTTTTCTTCAGCAGGGACAGGGAAGATGGTTAAAATTGATGGGAAGATGGATGGAGCCAAATACAGGACCATTCTGGAAGAATGCAGTAAGGCAGTATAATACTCTGGTTTCAGATGGACTGAGGTCTGCAGGAAGGCCTTACTGCAGACCTAATCCACATCAAGGAATGTACACTAAGAAAGAAGGTTAGAGATTTGGAAAAAGTAGTCTCTTTCTGTCATTTTCTCTCTCTCCCTCTTTCTATATTTTTCTCTCCTTCTCCCTCACTTTTTCTCTCTGATCCTCCCTCTTCCTTCCCCCTCCTTGTACCCCCTCTCTCTCTCTCTCGCCCAGCTCCTCTCACTATCTCCCTCTTTCTCTTCTCTTTCTCTCCTCCTCTTTCCCCATCTCTCCCCTCTCTCCCAGTCCTTCTCTCTCTGTATGTTCTACCCTACTTGTCTCTCCTATTGTTTCTTTAACCCATTCTACTTCCTTCTCTCCTCTAGAATTGCTGTTCTGGACCCGTGGGACCTGGACCCCTCTCTAACCCAACAGCAGCTGCAGCAGGAGGAGGAGGAGGCAGAAATTACGGATCTACAGCTCACCTCCATAGAGGACCTGACCAACAGACCAGTAGATCTGTCACATGATGTCCCGACTTCAGTTCTATAGATCTACACAGTCAGCTGACACTCCCTCCCCTGTTCCTGTGTCCCTCTCCCCCTTTCTCTCCCTCCCCTGTTCCTGTGTCCCTCTCTCCCCTTCTCTTCCTCCCCTGTTCCTGTGTCCCTCTCCCCCTTCTCTCCCTCCCCTGTTCCTGTGTCCCTCCCCCTTCTCTCCCTCCCCCCTGTTCCTGTGTCCCTCTCCCCCTTCTCTTCCTCCCCTGTTCCTGTGTCCCTCTCCCCCTTCTCTCCCTCCCCTGTTCCTGTCTCCCTCTCTCCCCCCTTCTCTCCCTCCCCTGTTCCTGTCTCCCTCTCCCCCTTCTCTTCCTCCCCTGTTCCTGTGTCTCTCCCTCCCCTGTTCCTGTGTCTCTCTCCCTCCCCTGTTCCTGTGTCCCTCTCCCCCTTCTCTCCCTCCCCTGTTCCTGTGTCCCTCTCCCCCTTCTCTCCCTCCCCTGTTCCTGTGTCCCTCTCCCCCTTCTCTTCCTCCCCTGTTCCTGTGTCCCTCTCCCCCTTCTCTTCCTCCCCTGTTCCTGTGTCCCTCTCCCCCTTCTCTCCCTCCCCTGTTCCTGTGTCCCTCTCCCCCTTTCTCTCCCTCCCCCCCTGTTCCTGTGTCCCTCTCCCCCCTTTCTCTCCCTCCCCCTGTTCCTGTGTCCCTCTCCCCCTTCTCTCCCTCCCCTGTTCCTGTGTCCCTCTCTTCCTCCCTCCCCTGTTCCTGTGTCCCTCTCCCCCTTCTCTCCCTCCCCTGTTCCTGTGTCCCTCTCCCCCTTTCTCTCCCCCTTCTCTCCCTCCCCTGTTCCTGTGTCCCTCTCCCCTTCTCTTCCTCCCCTGTTCCTGTGTCCCTCTCCCCCTTTCTCTCCCCCTTCTCTTCCTCCCCCCTGTTCCTGTGTCCCTCTCCCCCTTTCTCTCCCTCCCCTGTTCCTGTGTCCCTCTCCCCCTTTCTCTCCCTCCCCTGTTCCTGTGTCCCTCTCCCCCTTTCTCTCCCTCCCCCTGTGTCCCTCTCCCCCCTTCTCTTCCTCCCCTGTTCCTGTGTCCCTCTCCCCCCCTTTCTCTTCCTCCCCTGTTCCTGTGTCCCTCCCCCTTTCTCTTCCTCCCCTGTTCCGGTGTGTCCCTCCCCCCCTTTCTCTTCCTCCCCTGTTCCGTAATGTGTGTCCCTCTCCCCCTTTCTCTTCCTCCCCTGTTCCGGTGTCCCTCTCCCCCTTTCTCTTCCTCCCCTGTTCCGGTGTCCCTCTTCCCCCTTTCTCTTCCTCCCTGTTCCGGTGTCCCTCTCCCCCTTTCTCTTCCTCCCTGTTCCGGTGTCCCTCTCCCCCCCTTCTCTTCCTCCCCTGTTCCTGTGTCCCTCCCCCTTCTCTCCCTCCCCTGTTCCTGTGTCCCTCTCCCCCCCTTCTCTAATCCAGAACAAATTGAAGAAAGCGTACTGTATTATATAGACCCCTTATTGCATGGAACTTCCTTCCATCTCATATCGCTGAAATAAACAACAAACCTGGTTTCAATAAACAGATAAAGCAACATCTCGCGGCACAACGCCTCTCCACTATTTGATCTAGATAGTTTGTGTGTGTTGATAGGTAGAGTGTATTGATATGTAGTGTGTATTGATAGGTAGTGTGTATTGATAGGTAGTGTGTATTGATAGGTAATGTGTATTGATAGGTAATGTGTATTGATAGGTAGTGTGTATTGATATGTAGTGTGTATTGATAGGTAATGTGTATTGATAGGTAGTGTGTATTGATAGGTAATGTGTATTGATAGGTAGTGTGTATTGATGTAGTATGTAATGTGTATTGATATGTAATGTGTATTGATATGTAGTGTGTATTGATATGTAATGTGTAGGTTGATATTATATTGTAATGTGTATTGATAGGTAGTGTGTATTGATAGGTAGTGTGTATTGATAGGTAATGTGTATTGATAGGTAATGTGTATTGATAGGTAATGTGTATTGATAGGTAATGTGTATTGTGTATTGATTAGGTAATGTGTATTGTGTATTGTAGTATGTGTATTAATGTGTATTGATAGGTAATGTGTATTGATAGGTAATGTGTTTGATAGGTAATGTGTATTGATAGGTAGGCTACGGGTGCCTTTTTAAATATATTTATTTAAATGTATGTATTTCTGTCCTTCATCTGTTCTTGTCTATTGATGTTCTGTATTATGTTAAGTTTCGTGTTTTGTGTGGAACGCCAGGAAGCTGCTTTAGAAACAGCTAATGGGGATCCTAATCAAATACCAAACTACAACCTTTCTGATGGCCATTTTGTTGATTGACGTGTGTACAATAAAATCATCTTCTAAGGTATGGGCTGTCCTGTGGTATTTCCTCAGGTGTGTGTGTGGGTTCCATGGTAGTAGGATCTCGGTTTGTGTGTGAGTGAACTCCCAGATTGGCCTCCAGCTGGGTTGGGTTGAATCACGAGGCGAGGTGTGTGTGTGTGTGGGGGGGCTCAGGGAGGAAAGGCCTAGTCATGCGGCAGAGTGTGTGTTAATGTGTGTGAGCAGTAGGCTCTATGAGAGAGAAGGGGCCAATGGGCCGTCCCTAGGGGTGATCAGTTGGACTGAGACAGAGGAACAGCATGCACTACCACAGGTAGGATACAACAACAGGTAGGAAACAGCAACATGTGATGCAGTGTCTTAGACCGCTGTGATACAGCCTGGATTTGAACCAGGGTCTGTAGTGACGCCTCTACTACTGAGATGCAGTGTGTCAGACCGCTGTGATACAGTCTGGATTTTAACCAGGGTGTCTGTAGTGACGCCTCTACTACTGAGATGCAGTGTCTTAGACAGCTGTGATACAGTCTGGATTTTAACCAGGGTGTCTGTAGTGACGCCTCTACTACTGAGATGCAGTGTCTTAGACAGCTGTGATACAGTCTGGATTTGAACCAGGTGTCTGTAGTGACGCCTCTACTACTGAGATGCAGTGTCTTAGACAGCTGTGATACAGTCTGGATTTGAACCAGGGTCTGTAGTGACGCCTCTAGCACTGAGATGCAGTGTCTTAGACCGCTGTGATACAGCCTGGATTTGAACCAGGGTCTGTAGTGACGCCTGTAGCACTGAGATGCAGTGTCTCAGACCACTGTGATACAGCCTGGATTTGAACCAGGGTCTGTAGTGACGCCTGTAGCACTGAGATGCAGTGTCTCAGACCACTGTGATACAGCCTGGATTTGAACCAGGGTCTGTAGTGACGCCTGAATAGCACTGAGATGCAGTGTGTCAGATCCGCTAATGTGTCCACTCGTGATAAACAGTTGCAGAACCTCACGTATGATTTGTCTCTCTTAGTTGGAGGAGAGATTTGTGTGTCGCACAACCACCCACAGAATCAAGACACAGCCGTCAATCTGTCTAATCTGTCTAATCTGTCATCTGTCTAATCTGTCCAATCTGTCTAATCTGTCCAATCTGTCCAATCTGTCTAATCTGTCCAATCTGTCCAATCTGTCCAATCTGTCTAATCTGTCCAATCTGTCCAATCTGTCTAATCTGTCCAATCTGTCTAATCTGTCTAATCTGTCCAATCTGTCTAATCTGTCCAATCTGTCCAATCTGTCTAATCTGTCTAATCTGTCTAATCTGTCATCTAGTTGCTTTTTAACATGTCTATGTGATTGTTTTTTTGGGGGGTGGTTTAGAAAGTAGAACTTGTTTGTTGTCTTTGGCTCAATAAATTATTCGGAGGGAAAGGGAATTATTGGGAATCATAAAGGGAATTATAACAAAGGGAATGATTCATTTCAGAGATAAAAGAGATGTGCTGAAGCTGGCATACGTTTGTGCAAGAAAACATCTCCAATCCTTTGTGATAATCTGATATCTGATGAGTGTGGAGTCTGAGGCTGAGCTGGGCTTGGCAATCAAAAATGGACCAGCCTTTGTTTCAACTCTCTAACTACATATCTCTCTCTCTCTGTCTCTCAATTCAATTCAATTCGAGGGGCTTTATTGACATGGGAAACATGTGTTAACATTGCCAAAGCAAGTGAGGTAGATAATATACAAAACTGAAACAAACAATAAAAATGAACAGTACACATTACACATACAGAAGTTTCAAAATAATAAAGACATTACAAGTGTCATATTATGTTTATATACAGTGTTTTAACAATGTACAAATGGTTAAAGAACACAAGGGAAAATAAATAAGCATAAATATGGGTTGTATTTACAATGGTGTTTGTTCTTCACTGGTTGCCCTTTTCTTGTGGCAACAGGTCACAAATCTTGCTGCTGTGATGCACACTGTGGAATTTCACCCAGGAGATATGGGAGTTTATCAAAATTGGGTTTGTTTTCAAATTCTTTGTGGATCTGTGTAATCTGAGGGAAATATGTCTCTCTAATATGGTCATACATTGGGCAGGAGGTTAGGAAGTGCAGCTCAGTTTCCAACTCATTTTGTGGGCAGTGAGCACATAGCCTGACTTCTCTTGAGAGCCATGTCTGTCTACGGCGGCCTTTCTCAATAGCAAGGCTATGCTCACTGAGTCTGTACATAGTCAAAGCTTTCCTTAATTTTGGGTCAGTCACAGTGGTCAGGTATTCTGCCGCTGTGTACTCTCTGTTTAGGGCCAAATAGCATTCTAGTTTGCTCTGTTTTTTTGTTAATTCTTTCCAATGTGTCAAGTAATTATCTTTTTGTTTTCTCATGATTTGGTTGGGTCTAATTGTGCTGCTGTCCTGGGGCTCTGTGGGGTGTGTTTGTGAACAGAGCCCCAGGACCAGCTTGCTTAGGAGACTCTTATCCAGGTTCATCTCTCTGTAGATGATGGCTTTGTTATGGAAGGTTTGGGAATCGCTTCATTTTAAGTGGTTGTAGAATTTAAGGTCACTTTTCTGGATTTTGATAATTAGTGGGTATCAGCCTAATTCTGCTCTGCATGCATTATTTGGTGTTTAACGTTGTACATGGGGGATATTTTTGCAGAATTCTGCATGCAGAGTCTCAGTTTCAGGGCAGCTCTCGGCAGGGTAGCCTAGTGGTTAGAGCGTTGGATTAATAACCGAAAAGTTGCAAGATCGAATCTCCGAGCTGACAAGTTAAAAATCTGTTGTCCTGAACAAGGCAGTTAACCCACTGTTCCTAGGCCGTCATTGAAAATAAGAATTTGTTCTTAACTGACTTGCCTAGTTAAATAAATAAAAATATATATATTTGGTTTGTCCCATTTTGTAAAGTCTTGGTTGGTGAGCGGACCCCAGACCCCACAACCATAAAGGGCAATGGGCTCTATAACTGATTCAAGTATTTTTAGCCAGATCTCCCCCCCAAAAAACACTTGTTTGTGTACATGGATTTTATAATGTCGTATGTTTTACCCCCAACACCACTTTACATCAATTTGTATAGCAGACCCTCATGCCAAATTGAGTCGAAGGCTTTTTTGAAATCAACAAAGCATTAGAAGACTTGCCTTTGTTTTGGTTTGTTTGTTAATTATGGTGTGCATGGTGAATATGTGGTCTGTTGTACAATAATTTTGACATTTGCTCAGTACATTGTTTTCACTGAGGAAAGGTATGAGTCTGCTGTTAATGATAATGCAAAGAATTTTCCCAAGGTTACTGTTGATGCATATCCCTGTTGACGCTCTCCTCTCTCTCTCTGCTCTGCTCTCCTCTGTAAACAATACACGTTTAGAGTAAACATTACACTAATAGAAGTTCCAAAAGAATAAAGACATTTCAAATGTCATATTACGTATATACACAGAGTTGTAATGATCTCTCTCTCCCTGCTCCAGTATGTGTTGTCTGGGTCTCCTGGTGGTGGTGGCTCTGACACCGTGGACCCTGGCACAGTTCCCCAGAGAATGTGTCACCTCAGCGGGGCTACGGAGCGGCCAGTGCTGCCCCTCTCCCACTGGAACCCTGGACGACGAGTGTGGTTCTGCCACAGCGAGGGGTCAGTGTGTGTCCGTAGCTGCCGACAGCCACCGCCACGGCCCCCAGTACCCACATGACGGCCGGGACGACCGGGAACGCTGGCCGTTAAGGTTCTTTAACCGGACGTGCCGGTGTAACGGGAGCTTTGCGGGGTATAACTGTGGCCGATGCCGGTATGGACTCACCGGACCTAACTGTGATCAGAGGATATCTGTGGGTAAGAGAGATGGAGGTGGATTTATTTATCTGATTGGATATAGTCTCTTTCTTCACTCTCGTTCCTACTTCCTTTAAAATAAAATAAAATAGATAATAAATATATTTATTCTAGGTTTTCTTCATACATCCATGTATTTCTTTATCAGGGACCATCTACAGTTTCTAACGTACAATATTTGATGCATCTCCCTCCTTTATTTCCCTTCCCCCTTTCACTCTCCCTCTCTTCTCCCTTCCTTTCACTCTCCCTCTTCTCCCTTCCTTTCACTCTCCCTCTTCTCCCTTCCTTTCACTCTCCCTCTCTTCTCCCTTCCTTTCACTCTCCCTCTTCTCCCTTCCTTTCACTCTCCCTCTTCTCCCTTCCTTTCACTCTCCCTCTCTTCTCCCTTCCTTTCACTCTCCCTCTGCATCTCCTCCTTTATTTCCTTCCCCTTTCACTCTCCCCTCTCTTCTCCCTTCTCCCTCCCCTTCCTTTCACTCTCCCCTCTTCTCCCTTTCTTTCTCCTGCCTCCCTCCGTTCCTCCCTCCCTGCTTCCCTCCCTCCATCCCCTCTCCATCCTCCTCCCTCCCTCCATCCCTCCCTCTGTTCCTCCCTCCCTGCTTCCTCCTCCCTCCCTCCATCCTCCCTCTCTTCCTCCCTCCCTGCTTCCCTCCCTCCATCCCTCCATCCATCCTCCCTCCCTCCCTCTCTCTCTCCAGTCAGGAGGAATGTGATGCAGATGAGTTCAGCAGAGAAGCAGGCGTTTGTGAACTCTCTGGACCAGGCCAAGAGGACCGTCCACCCTGACCTGGTCATCTGCACACGACGGTAACCAGTTTGATGGTGCTGTGATCTTATCTTAATGATCGGAGATCGATTGCTTCGATCTGATTGTGCATCGGAACCAAATAACTGAAACTTCATCACCACTCATCTGTTTAGCTTAAATATAAACTCATTCGTTGGAGAATTGGAGTCTAGAGATTTGGAGTCTAGAGGTTAGAGAATTGGAGGCTAGAGATTTGGAGTCTAGAGGTTAGAGATTTGGAGTCTAGAGGTTAGAGAATTTAGAATTTAGAGATTTGGAGGCTAGAGGTTAGACAATTGGAGGCTGTAGGTTAGAGAATTGGAGGCTGTAGGTTAGAGAATTGGAGGCTGTAGGTTAGAGATTTGGAGGCTGTAGGTTAGAGATTTGGAGGCTGTAGGTAACAGATTGGAGGCGAAAGGTAAGAGAATTGGAGGCTGTAGGTTAGAGAATTGTAGGCTAGAGGTTAGAGAATTGGAGGCTGTAGGTTAGAGATTTGGAGGCTGTAGGTTAGAGAATTGGAGGCTAGAGATTGGAGAATTGGAGGCTAGAGATTTGGAGGCTGTAGGTAAGAGATTGAAGGCTATAGAGGTTATAGATTTAGAGGCTAGAGGTTAGAGAATTGGAGGCTAAAGGTAAGAGACTTGGAGGCTAGAGGTTAGAGAATTGGAGGCTAGAGATTAGAGAGAGGCTGTAGTTTAGAGAATAGAGGTTATAGATTTAGAGGCTAGAGGTTAGAGAATTGGGTGGGAGCTTGGTTGTGCATTAAACTCCACTTTGCCACATTGTCATTGATAAATCCTCACCTCTCTACAGTTACCAGGAAGTGTACGGTCCGGACGGAAACACCCCTCAGTTTGACAACGTCACCATCTATAACTACTTTGTGTGGACACACTACTACTCTGTCAGCAAGACCTACATGGGGGCGGGGCAGGCTAGCTTTGGGGGTGTGGACTTTTCTCACGAAGGCCCGGGATTCGTCACCTGGCACAGGTTCCACCTGCTGCAGCTGGAGAGAGATATGCAGGTGAGTGAGAGAAGGGGGTACGAAGTGTATGTGTGTGTGAGAGAAAAGAGAGAGAGTGTGTGTGTGTGTGTGTGTGTGTGTGTGTGTGTGTGAGAGAGAGAGAGAGAGAGAGAAAGAAAAAGAGAGTGTGCGTGTTCAATATTGTCGTATATTCAAACATTGTAAAACACTCTCTCGACCAATCAGAATCGAGTATCTCGCCACCCCCTCAATCTCTCCATCTCCTCAATCTCTCCATCTCTCCACCCCATTCATCCCTCCATCTCGCCATCCCTCAATCTCTCCATCTCTCCATCCCCTCAATCTCTCCATCTCTCCATCCCCTCAATCTCTCCATCTCGCCATCCCCTCAATCTCTCCATCTCGCCATCCCCTCAATCTCTCCATCCCCTCAATCTCTCCATCTCTCCATCCCCTCAATCTCTCCATCTCGCCATCCCCTCAATCTCTCCATCTCGCCATCCCTCAATCTCTCCATCCCCTCAATCTCTCCATCCCCTCAATCTCTCCATCTCTCCATCCCCTCAATCTCTCCATCTCTCCATCCCCTCAACCTCGCCATCCCCTCAATCTCTCCATCTCTCCATCCCCTCAATCTCTCCATCTCGCCATCCCCTCAATCTCTCCATCTCTCCATCCCCTCAACCTCGCCATCCCTCAATCTCTCCATCTCTCCATCCCCTCAATCTCTCCATCTCTCCATCCCCTCAATCTCTCCATCTCTCCATCCCCTCAATCTCTCCATCTCTCCATCCCTCAATCTCTCCATCCCCTCAATCTCTCCATCTCTCCATCCCCTCAATATCTCCATCCCTCAATCTCTCCATCCCTCCATCCTCTCCATCCCTCCATCCTCTCCATCCCTCCATCCTCTCCATCCCTCCATCCTCTCCATCCCTCCATCCTCTCCATCTCTCCATCCTCTCCAGGACATGTTGGGTGATGCCACCTTTGCCCTCCCCTACTGGAACTTTGCCATCGGCGGCAGTGAGTGTGAGGTGTGTACTGACGACCTCCTGGGAGCCAGGTCTGCCTTCGATATGAACAGCCTCAGCCCCAACTCTGTCTTCTCCCAGTGGAGGGTGATCTGTGAGAGTGTCGAGGACTACGACACTATAGGAACCATCTGTAACAGTGAGCATGATATGTCCTAACACCTTGTAAACACTATGACACTCTGGGAACCATCTGTAACACCTTGTAAACACTACGACACTCTGGGAACCATCTGTAACAGTGAGCATGATATGTCCTAACACCTTGTAAACACTATGACACTCTGGGAACCATCTGTAACACCTTGTAAACACTATGACACTCTGGGAACCATCTGTAACACCTTGTAAACACTATGACACTCTGGGAACCATCTGTAACACCTTGTAAACACTATGACACTCTGGGAACCATCTGTAACACCTTGTAAACACTATGACACTCTGGGAACCATCTGTAACACCTTGTAAACACTACGGGAACCATCTGTAACAGTGAGAATGATATGTCCTAACACCTTGTAAACACTACGACACTCTGGGAACCATCTGTAACAGTGATGACTAACCCTTTTTGCTAACCCTGTGCTTGGTGACTGAGCATGCTTTTCTAGTCCAGCACTAGGCTAAATCTGAGGCAGGGTAACTGACAGTAGCACACCCCAGACTGATCTGGAGCAGGGAAACTGACAGTAGCACACCCCAGACTGATCTGGAGCAGGGAAACTGACAGTAGCACACCCCAGACTGATCTGGGGCAGGGAAACTGACAGTAGCTTACCCAAGACTGATCTGGGGCAGGGAAACTGACAGTAACACACCCCAGACTGATCTGGGGCAGTGAAACCAGACTGATCTGGGTAAGGGAAACCCCAGACTGATCTGGGGAAGGGAAACTGACAGTAACTAACCCCAGACTGATCTGGGGAAGGGAAACTGACAGTAACTAACCCCAGACTGATCTGGGGCAGGGAAACTGACAGTAACTAACCCCAGACTGATCTGGGGCAGGGAAACTGACAGTAACTCACCCCGGACTGATCTGGGGGGGCAGGGAAACTGACAGTAGCTAACCCCAGACTGATCTGGGGCAGGGAAACTGACAGTAACAACCCCAGACTGATCTGGGGCAGACTGATCTGGGGGGAAACTGACAGTAACACACCCCAGACTGATCTGGGGCAGGAAACTGACAGTAGCTAACCCAAGACTGATCTGGGGCAGGGAAACTGACAGTAACTAACCCCAGACTGATCTGGGGCAGGGAAACTGACAGTAACTAACCCCAGACTGATCTGGGGCAGGGAAACTGACAGTAGCTAACCCAAGACTGATCTGGGGCAGGGAAACTGACAGTAGCTAACCCAAGACTGATCTGGGGCAGGGAAACTGACAGTAGCACAACCCAGACTGATCTGGGGCAGGGAAACTGACAGTAACACACCCCAGACTGACTCTGGGGCAGGGAACCATCTGTAACCCCAGTGATTGGGGCAGGGACCTGTTAGAAGTAGTGCTGACGTGTGATTTCTCTGGGCAGGGAAGGAATTATAACTAACGTGTGACACAATGAACAACAGGTTTCTGAAGGTCTGGACTAAGGAATCAGTAGGATAATCTACATTCACATGACTCCAGATTAGGAGATTAGTCTGGTTGGTATGTATAATCTGGGCCAGATTACAACACTCACTTCCCTCCCTACTTTCCTAGAGATCTCAGGAAATGTCCTACAATTTCCTAGAGATTCATGAGAAAAATTGCATCGATTGGGGATAATTGAGTTAGAATTGTGACCTGACAGAAGATGAGAGGAGTTAGAGGGTGTGTGACCTGACAGAACATGAGAGGAGTGAGGTTGTGTGACCTGACAGAACATGAGAGGAGTGAGGTTTGTGTGACCTGACAGAACATGAGAGGAGTGAGGGTTGTGTGACCTGACAGAACATGAGAGGAGTGAGGGTGTGTGACCTGACAGAACATGAGAGGAGTGAGGGTTGTGTGACCTGACAGAACATGAGAGGAGTGAGGGATAATTGGGTTGTGTGACCTGACAGAACATGAGAGGAGTGAGGGTGTGTGACCTGACAGAACATGAGAGAGGGTGTGTGACCTGACAGAAGATGAGGTGTGTGACCTGACAGAACATGAGAGGAGTGAACATGAGAGGAGGAGGGTTGTGTGACCTGACAGAACATGAGAGGAGTGAGGGTGTGTGACCTGACAGAACATGAGAGGAGTGAGGGTTGTGTGACCTGACAGAACATGAGAGGAGTGAGGGTTGTGTGACCTGACAGAACATGAGAGGAGTGACGGTTGTGTGACCTGACAGAACATGAGAGGAGTGAGGGTTGTGTGACCTGACAGAACATGAGAGGAGTGAGGGTTGTGTGACCTGACAGAACATGAGAGGAGTGAGGGTGTGTGACCAGACAGAACATGAGAGGAGTGAGGGTGTGTGACCTGACAGAACATGAGAGGAGTGAGGGTGTGACCTGACAGAACTGAGGGTGTGTGACAGAACATGAGAGGAGTGTGAGGGTTGTGTGACCTGACAGAACATGAGAGGAGTGAGGGTTGTGTGACCTGACAGAACATGAGAGGAGTGAGGGTTGTGTGACCTGACAGAACATGAGAGGAGTGAGGGTTGTGTGACCTGACAGAACATGAGAGGAGTGAGGGTTGTGTGACCTGACAGAACATGAGAGGAGTGAGGGTTGTGTGACCTGACAGAACATGAGAGTGTGACCTGACAGAACACGGTTGTGTGACCTGACAGAACATGAGAGGAGTGAGGGTTGTGTGACCTGACAGAACATGAGAGGAGTGAGGGTTGTGTGACCTGACAGAACATGAGAGGAGTGAGGGTGTGTGACCTGACAGAACATGAGAGGAGTGAGGTGTGGGACCTGACAGAACATGAGAGGAGTGAGGGTGTGCGACCTGACAGAACACCAGAGTGAGGGTGTGTGACCTAACAGAACATGAGAGGAGTGAGGGTGTGTGACCTGACAGAACACACCAGAGTGAGGGTGTGTGACCTAACAGAACATGAGAGGAGTGAGGGTGTGTGACCTGACAGAACATGAGAGGAGTGAGGGTGTGTGACCTGCTCAGTGATATCTAGTAGCTTTCCAGTCTGTCTCCTAGCTGATCCTCTTTACCTCAGTACAATGGGAACAACTAGTAGCTTTCCAGTCTGTCTCCTAGCTGATCCTCTTTACCCTCACATTATGGTCATGTGACTTCCTAATATGGGCATTATGAGGCTAAGGAGGAAGAAGTCTGCCAGTCTACTGGTTCTCTTTGATCAAGAGGAATTACACTCAAATGGACAGATAGACAGCACACAGCTATGCAATATCTCCTTGTGTGTGTGTGAGTGAGTGAGTGAGTGAGTGAGTGAGTGAGTGAGAGACAGAGAGAGATAGAGATTTTCCTGACCAGTGACCACATGACCTGACCAGTGACCACATGACCTGACCAGTGACCACATGACCTGACCAGTGACCACATGACCTGAAAAGTGACCACATGACCTGACCAGTGACCACATGACCTGACCAGTGACCACATGACCTGACCAGTGACCACATGACCTGACCAGTGACCACATGACCCTGAACCAGTGACCACATGACCTGACCAGTGACCACATGACCTGACCAGTGACCACATGACCTGACCAGTGACCACATGACCTGACCAGTGACCATGACCACCAGTGACCACATGACCTGACCAGTGACCACATGACCTGACCAGTGACCACATGACCTGACCAGTGACCACATGACCTGACCAGTGACCACATGACCTGACCAGTGACCACATGACCTAACCAGTGACCACATGACCTGACCAGTGACCACATGACCTGACCAGTGACCACATGACCTAACCAGTGACCACATGACCTGACCAGTGACCACATGACCTAACCAGTGACCACATGACCTGACCAGTGACCACATGACCTGACCAGTGACCACATGACCTGACCAGTGACCACATGACCTAACCAGTGACCACATGACCTGACCAGTGACCACATGACCTGACCAGTGACCACATGACCTAACCAGTGACTAACCAGTGACCACATGACCTGACCAGTGACCACATGACCTAACCAGTGACCACATGACCTGACCAGTGACCACATGACCTAACCAGTGACCACATGACCTAACCAGTGACCACATGACCTAACCAGTGACCCATGACCTGACCAGTGACCACATGACCTAACCAGTGTGACCAACCAGTGACCACATGACCTAACCAGTGACCACATGACCTAACCAGTGACCACATGACCTGACCAGTGACCACATGACCTAACCAGTGACCACATGACCTGACCAGTGACCACATGACCTGACCAGTGACCACATGACCTGACCAGTGACCACATGACCTGACCAGTGACCACATGACCTGACCAGTGACCACATGACCTGACCAGTGAGAAAACTCAGAAAACGTCTGAAATCATAACTAACTGTTGAATCCTTGATTTGATTCCTAAATTCCTCGCCTCCCTCTCAAAGCTCATTGGAGGAAAGGATCCAATCAAGGTGTTCTTCCCCTTTGAGCCCCTCCTCCAGTGACCTTTGAGAGGAAGGTGAGGAATGATTAAGGAATCAAGGACAGAAGGAATCAAGGACAGGAGGAATCAAGGACAGGAGGAATCAAGGACAGGAGGAATCAAGGACAGAAGGAATCATGGACAGAAGGAATCAAGGACAGAAGGAATCAAGGACAGAAGGAATCAAGGACAGAAAGAATCAAGGACAGAAGGAATCAAGGACAGAAGGACAGAAGGAATCAAGGACAGAAGGACAGAAGGAATCAAGGACAGAAGGACAGAAGGAATCAAGGACAGAAGGACAGGAAGGAATCAAGGACAGGAAAGGACAGGAGGAATCAAGGACAGGAGGAATCAAGGACAGGAGGAATCAAGGACAGGAGGAATCAAGGACAGAAAGAATCAAGGACAGAAGGAATCAAGGACAGAAGGTATCAAGGACAGAAGGACAGAAGGAATCAAGGACAGAAGGACAGGAGGAATCAAGGACAGGAGGAATCAAGGACAGGAGGAATCAAGGACAGGAGGAATCAAGGACAGAAGGAATCAAGGACAGAAGGAATCAAGGACAGAAGGAATCAAGGACAGGAGGAATCAAGGACAGGAGGAATCAAGGACAGGAGGAATCAAGGACAGGAGGAATCAAGGACAAGAGGAATCAAGGACAGGAGGAATCAAGGACAGGAGGAATCAAGGACAGGAGGAATCAAGGACAGGAGGAATCAAGGACAGGAGGAATCAAGGACAAAAGGAATCAAGGACAGAAGGAATCAAGGACAGAAGGAATCAAGGACAGAAGGAATCAAGGACAGAAGGAATCAAGGGTTTAAAGGCTAGTTAAGACGTTTTCAGACAGAGCCAAGGAGTTGCCCAGAGAAAACCTCCCTATTCCCTTTATAGTGCACTACCTCTGTCAACAGAAGTGCACTACAGAGGGAATGGTGCCCTTGGTTACCCATAGAGTTCTGTCAACAGAAGTGCACTATAGAGGGAATGGTGCCCTTGGGTACCCATAGAGTTCTGTCAACAGAAGTGCACTATAGAGGAATGGTGCCCTTGGGTACCCATAGAGTTCTGTCAACAGAAGTGCACTATAGAGGGAATGGTGCCCTTGGGTACCTTGGTTACCTATAGAGTTCTGTCAACAGAAGTGCACTATAGAGGGAATGGTGCCCTTGGGTACCCATAGAGTTCTGTCAACAGAAGTGCACTATAGAGGGAATGGTGCCCTTGGGTACCCATAGAGTTCTGTCAACAGAAGTGCACTATAGAGGGAATGGTGCCCTTGGGTACCCATAGAGTTCTGTCAACAGAAGTGCACTATAGAGGGAATGGTGCCCTTGGGTACCCATAGAGTTCTGTCAACAGAAGTGCACTATAGAGAGAATGGTGCCCTTGGTTACCCATAGAGTTCTGTCAACAGAAGTGCACTATAGAGGGAATGGTGCCCTTGGGTACCCATAGAGTTCTGTCAACAGAAGTGCACTATAGAGGGAATGGTGCCCTTGGGTACCCATAGAGTTCTGTCAACAGAAGTGCACTATAGAGGGAATGGTGTGATGCATCCATGTTAAATGTGGACGTTGACCATCTCTAAGTTAAGAGACTAGTACAATACTTTTTGACATGTCAACCCTCTGTGCCCTATAAATTCAGAGACCTGTGACCCCTAACCCCTATAGATTCAGAGACCTGTGACCCCTAACCCATATAGATTCAGAGACCTGTGACCCCTAAAGACTAACCTATGACCCCTATAGATTTGGAGACCTGTGACCCCTAACCTATGACCCTATAGATTCAGAGACCTGTGACCCCAAACCCTAACCTATGACCCCTATAGATTCAGAGACCTGTGACCCCTAACCCCTAACCTATGACCCCTGTAGATTCAGAGACCTGTGATGCCTAAACCCTAACCTATGACCCCTATAGAATCACAGACCTGTGACCCCAAACCCCTAACCTATGACCCTATAGATTCAGAGACCAGTCCCATCAGGAGGAACCCAGCCGGTAACGTGGAGCGACCCATGGTGCAGAGGCTGCCTGAACCACAGGATGTAGTGGACTGTCTGGACCTGAAAACCTTTGATACCCCACCTTACTACTCCACCTCTTCAGAGAGCTTCAGGAACACAGTAGAGGGTGAGGATTCAGGAACACAGTAGAGGGTGAGGATTCAGGAACACAGTAGAGGGTGAGGATTCAGGAACACCGTAGAGGGTGAGGATTCAGGAACACCGTAGAGGGTGAGGATTCAGGAGAGGGTGAGGATTCAGGAACACCGTAGAGGGTGAGGATTCAGGAGAGGGTGAGGATTCAGGAACACCGTAGAGGGTGAGGATTCAGGAACACAGTAGAGGGTGAGGATTCAGGAACACCGTAGAGGGTGAGGATTCAGGAACACCGTAGAGGGTGAGGATTAAGGATCACCGTAGAGGGTGAGGATTCAGGATCACCGTAGAGGGTGAGGATTCAGGACCACAGTAGAGGGTGAGGATTCAGGACCACAGTAGAGGGTGAGGATTCAGGAACACAGTAGAGGGTGCGGGAACACAGTAGAGGGTGAGGATTCAGGAACATAGTAGAGGGTGAGGATTCAGGAACACAGTAGAGGGTGAGGGAACACGGTAGAGGGTGAGGATTCAGGAACACGGTAGAGGGTGAGGGTGAGGGAACACAGTAGAGGGTGAGGATTCAGGAACACAGTAGAGGGTGAGGATTCAGGAACACAGTAGAAGGTGAGGATTCAGGAACACAGTAGAGGGTGAGGATTCAGGAACACAGTAGAGGGTGAGGATTCAGGAACACAGTAGAGGGTGAGGATTCAGGAACACAGTAGAGGGTGAGGATTCAGGAACACCGTAGAGGGTGAGGATTCAGGAACACCGTAGAGGGTGAGGATTCAGGATCACCGTAGAGGGTGAGGATTCAGGATCACCGTAGAGGGTGAGGATTCAGGATCACAGTAGAGGGTGAGGATTCAGGAACACAGTAGAGGGTGAGGATTCAGGAACACAGTAGAGGGTGAGGATTCAGGAACACAGTAGAGGGTGAGGATTCAGGAACACATTAGAGGGTGAGGATTCAGGAACATAGTAGGGTGAGGATTCAGGAACACAGTAGAGGGTGAGGGAACACGGTAGAGGGTGAGGATTCAGGAACACAGTAGAGGGTGAGGATTCAGGAACACCGTAGAGGGTGAGGATTCAGGAACACCGTAGAGGGTGAGGATTCAGGAACACCGTAGAGGGTGAGGGAACACAGTAGAGGGTGAGGGAACACAGTAGAGGGTGAGGGAACACAGTAGAGGGTGAGGATTCAGGAACACAGTAGAGGGTGAGGATTCAGGAACACAGTAGAGGGTGAGGGAACACAGTAGAGTGTGAGGGAACACAGTAGAGGGTGAGGATTCAGGAACACAGTAGAGGGTGAGGATTCAGGAACACAGTAGAGGGTGAGGGAACACAGTAGAGTGTGAGGGAACACAGTAGAGGGTGAGGGAACACAGTAGAGGGTGAGGGAACACAGTAGAGGGTGAGGGAACACAGTAGAGGGTGAGGGAACACAGTAGAGGGTGAGGGAACACAGTAGAGGGTGAGGGAACACAGTAGAGGGTGAGGATTCAGGAACATAGTAGAGGGTGAGGATTCAGGAACACAGTAGAGGGTGAGGGAACACAGTAGAGGGTGAGGATACAGGAACACAGTAGAGGGTGAGGTATATAATACAGGCATTTTTATCCATAGAGACTTACAGTTACGCGTATACATTTTGCGTATGTTGGTGCCGGGAATTGAACCCACTATCCTGACTCACAAGTAACCCTCCTCTCCTCTGCCTCCAGAAGACAAGTACCTCCACCACAAACCTCCTAACCCTCCCTCTTCTCCTCTCTCTCCTCTCCTCCCCTCTCCCTCCCCCTCTCTCCCTTCTCTCTCTCTCCCCCTCTCTCCCCTTCTTCTCTCTCTCTCCCCCTTCTCTCTCTCTCCCCTTCTTCTTCTCTCTCTCCCCTTCTTCTCTCCTCTCTCCCCTTCTTCTCTCCTCTCTCCCCTTCTTCTCTCCTCTCTCCCCTTCTTCTCTCCTCTCTCCCTCCTCTCCTCTCTCCCTCTCTCTCTCTCTCTCTCTCCCTCCCTCTCCCTCTCTCTCCTCCCTCTCTCTCCTCTCCCTCTCTCTCTCTCCCCCCTCTCTCTCCTCCCCCTCTCTCTCCCTCTCTCCCCTTCTCTCCCTCTTCCCCTCCTCTCTCCCCTTCTTCTCTCCTCTCTCCCCTTCTTCTCTCCTCTCTCCCCTTCTTCTCTCCTCTCTCCCCTTCTTCTCTCCTCTCTCCCCCCTTCTCTCTCCCCTCTCTCCTCCCTCTCCCTCTCTCCCTTCTTCTATCTCTCTCCTCTCTCTCCTCCCCCTCTCTCTCTCTCCCTCTCTCTCTCTCCCTCCTCTACTGCCCCTCAGGGTCTATGACCCTGCGCAGCCTCCTCTCTCCCTGTCTCCTCTCTCCCTTCTCTCCCCTCTCCCCTTCTTCTCTCCTCTTCTCCCTCTTCTTCTTCTCTCCTCTCTCCCCTTCTTCCCCTCTCTCCCCTTCTTCTCTCCTCCTCTCCCTTCTTCTCTCCTCTCCCCTTCACTCTCTCTCCCCTCTCTCTCCTCTCTCTTTCCCTCTCTTCTCTCCTCCCTCTCTGTCCCCTTCTTCTCTCCTCTCTCCCACTCTCTCTCTCTCAGTCTCTCTCAGACCTCCTTCTTCTCCCCACTCCCACTCCTCTCTCTCTCCTCTTCTCTCCTCTCTCCCCAGGGGAGGCAGTCTCTCCCTCCCTCCCCTTCTCTCTCCCTGGTCCTCCCTTCTCTCTCTCCTCTCTCCCCTTCTTCTCCTCTCTCTCCCCTTCTTCTCTCCTCAGCCCCCCTTCACTCTCCCCTCTCTCCCCTGAGTCACTCAGACCCCATCTTCTCTCCTCTCTCCCCTTCTTCTCCTCTCTCCCCTTCTTCTCTCCTCTCTCCCCTTCTTCCTCTCTATATTCTTCCTCTCTCCCTTCTCCTCTCTCCCCTTCTCTCCTCTCTAGTGACCCCTCTCTCCTCCTTCTTCTCTCCTCTCCCCTTCTCCTCCCTCCCCTCTTCTCCCCTCTCTTCTCTCCTCTTCCCCTTCTTTCTCCTCCCCCCTTCTCTCTCTCTCTCCCCTTCCCCTTCTCTCTCCTCTCTCCAGGGCTTTTTCCTCTCCTCTTCTCCTACTCTTCTTCTCTCCTCTCTCCCTCTTTAGACCTCCCTCTCCTAAATAGTGAACTCTCTCCTCTCTCCTCTCCTCTCTTCTCTCTCCCTCCCCTTATAGTCTCTCTCTCTCCCCTTCTCTCTCTCCCCTTCTTCTCTCCCCCTTCTCCCTTCTCCCTCTCTCTCTCTCAGGGCCCCCTTCTTCTCTCTCTCTCCCCTTCTTCTACCCTCCCCTTCTCTCCTTCTCTCCCCTTCTTCTCTCCCCTCTCTTCTTCTCTCCCTTCTTCTCTCCTCTCTCCCTTCTTCTCTCCTCTCTCCCCTTCTCTTCCTCTCTCCCCTTCTCTCTCTCCTCTCTCCCCTTCTTCTCTCCTCTCTCTTCTTCTCTCCTCTCTCCCCTTCTTCTCTCCTCCTCCCTTCTCTCTCCTCTCCCCTTCTTCTCTCCTCTCTCCCTTCAGACTCCTCTCTCCCCTTCTCTCTCCTCTCCCCTCCTCTCCCTATTCCTTCTTCTCTCCTCTCTCCCCTTCTCTCTCCCTCTCTCTCCTCTCTCCTCCCTCTCCCCCTATCTCTCCCTCTATCTTCTATCTGTCTCTCCCCCTCCTGCACCCCTCTCCAGGGCCCCCCTCTCCTCTCCTCCCTCCAGGCTACAGTGCCCCTCAGGGTGGCTATGACCCAGTGGTGCGCAGCCTCCATAACCTGGCTCACCTGTTCCTCAACGGGACGGGAGGGCAGACACACCTGTCCCCTAACGACCCCATCTTTGTCCTGCTCCACACCTTCACTGACGCCATCTTTGATGAGTGGCTGAGCCGACACGCCCCAGGTATAGTATGTCACAACTGCAGCCAATCACAGAACACAAACAATTCAGTCAAACAGACCAATGGGGAAAGCGTCTGCAGACCCACACCCAGCCACTGCCAGCTCTCGGCTAAGGTTCATGTCGTCCCCCAGGGGAGGCAGTGTACCCGGAGGAGGATGCTCCTATTGGTCACAACAGACAGTTCAACATGGTTCCATTCTGGCCACCCGTCACCAACGCTGAGATGTTCGTCACAGCCCCCGAGAACCTGGGATACACCTACGAGGTCACATGGCCCAGTGAGTCACACAGACAGACAGACAGAACATAGGTCACACGGCACAGTGAGTGATACACAGAGACTGTATGACCTTTGAACTCTATGGTTATATTCCAATGGCCCCCTATTCCCTATATAGTGCACTACTAGTGACCAGAACCCTATTCCCTATATAGTGATCTACTAGTGACCAGAGCCCGATTCCCTATATAGTGCACTACTTTAGACCAGGGCCCTATTCCCTATATAGTGAACTACTAGTGACCAGAGGCCTATAAAGTGCACTACTTTAGACCAGGGCCCTATTCCCTAAATAGTGAACTACTAGTGACCAGAGGCCTATATAGTGAGCTACTTTAGACCAGGGCCCTAATCCCTATATAGTGAACTACTAGTGACCAGAGCCCTATTCCCTATATAGTGAACTACTAGTGACCAGAGCCCTATTCCCTATATAGTGAACTACTAGTGACCAGGGCCCTATTCCCTATATAGTGCACTGCTAGTGACCAGGGCCCTATTCCCAATCGTGTGGACTACTCACGGAATAGGATACCATTTGGGACGTAACTGTAGTCTAATTGTTAACTGTAATATTGATAACCCTAGCGCAGGGATAGAGCAAAAACCTGCACATCCAGCTGTTCTCATATATATGTATTTTATTGAGCCAACTGTTGCTTTTCTCTCTTACCCCCCCGTACAGCTCGCCCCTACACGCTGTCTGAGATCATCACCATAGGGATCGTCGCCGCGGTGCTGGTGGCTGCGGTGGTGTCGGGGGTCATGGCGTGTGCCATGCGTGCCCGCTACTTCCGCTCGGCTGAGGGACTGGAGCCGTTGCTAGGGGAGACCTTCCGTCGCTACTCAGACAGACAGACGGACAAGAGCCAGTCTGTCGTGTAGATATCATGTGTCTCCACCGGCACCCTATTCACTATGTAGTGCACTACTTCTGACCAGGGCCCTATTCCCTATATAGTGCACTACTTTAGACCAGAGCCCTATGGCACCCTATTCACTATATATAGTGCACTACTTTAGACAAGAACCCTATTCCCTATGTAGTGCACTACTTTTGACCAGGGCCCTATTCCCTATGTAGTGCACACCTTCTGACCAGGGCCCTATTCCCTATATAGTGAACTACTTTAGACCAGAGCCCTATTCCCTATGTAGTGCACTACTTCTGACCAGGGCCCTATTCCCTATGTAGTGCACTACTTTAGGCCAGGGACCATAGCCTATATAATGTATTTTTATGTAACCTTTATTTAACTAGGCAAGTCAGTTAAGAACAAATTCTCAATTACAATCACGGCCTACTGGGGAACAGTGGGGTTAACTGACTTGTTCAGGGACAGAACGAACAGATTTTTTACCTTGTCAACTCGGGGGATTCGATCTTGGTGTTACTGGCCCAACACTCTAACCACTAGGCTAGTGCACTACTTTAGCATACTGGCCCAACACTCTAACCACTAGGCTAGTGCACTACTTTAGCATACTGGCCCAACACTCTAACCACTAGGCTAGTGCACTGCCCAACACTTTACCATACTGGCCCAACACTCTAACCACTAGGCTAGTGCACTACTTTAGCATACTGGCCCAACACTCTAACCACTAGGCTAGTGCACTACTTTAGCATACTGGCCCAACACTCTAACCACTAGGCTAGTGCACTACTTTAGCATACTGGCCCAACACTCTAACCACTAGGCTAGTGCACTGCTTTAGCATACTGGCCACACACTCTAACCACTAGGCTAGTGCAATGCTTTAGCATACTGGCCCAACACTCTAACCACTAGGCTAGTGCACTGCTTTAGCATACTGGCCACACACTCTAACCACTAGGCTAGTGCAATGCTTTAGCATACTGGCCCAACACTCTAACCACTAGGCTAGTGCACTGCTTTAGCATACTGGCCCAACACTCTAACCACTAGGCTAGTGCACTACTTTAGCATACTGGCCCAACACTCTAACCACTAGGCTAGTGCACTACTTTAGCATACTGGCCCAACACTCTAACCACTAGGCTAGTGCACTACTTTAGCATACTGGCCCAACACTCTAACCACTAGGCTAGTGCACTGCTTTAGCATACTGGCCACACACTCTAACCACTAGGCTAGTGCAATGCTTTAGCATACTGGCCCAACTCTCTAACCACTAGGCTAGTGCACTACTTTAGCATACTGGCCCAACACTCTAACCACTAGGCTAGTGCACTACTTTAGCATACTGTCCCAACACTCGAACCACTAGGCTAGTGCACTACTTTAGCATACGTTCCCTGGTCAACAGTAGTGCACTATAGAGGGAATGGTGCCCTTGTGTACCCATAGAGTTCTGGACTAAAAGTAGTGCACTATAGAGGGAATGGTGCCCTTGGTTACCCATGGAGTTCTGGTCAACAGTAGTGCACTATAGAGGGAATAGTGCCCTTGGTTACCCATAGAGTTCTGGTCAACAGTAGTGTACTGTAGAGGGAATGGTGCCCTTGGGTACCCATAGAGTTCTGATCAACAGTAGTGTACTATAGAGGGAATGGTGCCCTTGGGTACCCATAGGGTTCGGATTAAAAGTAGTGCACTATATTTAGGTTAGGGTGCTATTAAACCAGAACCCTGTCTATAGTTTATGCTGTTTGTATTCCTTCTCCCTCCTCTAATAAAGTTGTACTGGTTTTGAAAACCTGTGTCCCGAGCGGCTTGGTCTGTGTTTTCATAACATTCACTACCCTTTGGCCCGTTTCCACAGAGACTGAGACCCTGAGGGGTTTTGTGGATACGGGCCTCTGGTTTAGTAAACCTGGTCCAGCGCCTTTTATCAAAGTACTGTAGTCAGCAGTTCCTTCATAACAGTGTATGGGGCGCCCTCTGGTGGAGAATATAAAGTCCTGCACTTCACAGCACCACCCATCAGACAGGCATACTGTCCTACACTTCACAACACAACACCACCCATCAGACAGACATACTGTCCTACACAACACAACACCACCCATCAGACAGACATACTGTCCTACACAACACAACACCACCCATCAGACAGACATACTGTCCTACACAACACAACACAACACAACACCACCCATCAGACAAACATACTGTCCTGCACTTCACACCACCACCCATCAGACAGGCATACTGTCCTACACTTCACAACACCACCGATCAGACAGGCATACTGTCCTACACTTCACAACACAACACCACCCATCAGACAGACATACTGTCCTACACTTCACAACACAACACCACCCATCAGACAGACATACTGTCCTGCACTTCACAACACCACCCATCAGACAGGCATACTGTCCTACAATTCACAACACAACACCACCCATCAGACAGACATACTGTCCTGCACTTCACAACACCACCCATCAGACAGGCATACTGTCCTACACTTCACAACACAACACCACCCATCAGACAGACATACTGTCCTGCACTTCACAACACCACCCATCAGACAGGCATACTGTCCTACACTTCACAACACCACCCATCAGACAGGCATACTGTCCCTCACAACACTTCACAACACAACACCACCCATCAGACAGACATACTGTCCTGCACTTCACAACACAACACCACCCATCAGACAGACATACTGTCCTGCACTTCACAACACCACCCATCAGACAGACATACTGTCCTACACTTCACAACACCACCCATCAGACAGACATACTGTCCTCCTCACAACACAACACCACCCATCAGACAGACACTGTCACAACACAACACCACCCATCAGACAGACATACTGTCCTATGCATCACAACACAACACCACCCATCAGACAGACATTGTAGCTGCTAGTCTGAACCCAAGGCACCACATTAACATACTTTATGTGACAGTAATGGAAGAAAAACAATTCGAATGAAAATAGGCCGCCTGCTAATAAGAAAACTAATATATTCCGATTGCAAGTGACGATGTGGACCGTAGCCAGTAGGTCTGAAATCACTTACGCATTTAGTTTATAAAAATGCCAATTCTCCTCTTTTGATAACCCGCTCACGGACTAAAACATTCCCGTCTTAATATAACCTGTCTATTTACAACTTGTAAAATTGTTTTCTTAGGCTACTCTACGTAACATCGCTATTTAGGACTTCCTCGAGCCCAATAGGCTACAATGGATCTACAGTGACAGTCCAAAGTGCGTTTAGGTTTTTATAGTTTTTCTGCATTTGTCACCGTTTCCACATCCTACAATTCAGTAGGAAAACACATACTTGTTACTAACATAGGGGGTCTATATTTATTGGGACATACGTATGTTTACATACATATGTTTGCAACTTACTCGTGTTTTGTCGTTGTTTAGCGCGGTCTAACAAACAGTTCAAACTATTGACTATTTCCTGGTTCTGATCAACTGTTTTCCTCCCGCTCAGCCCATAGAGAATGATAGAGGTCTCTAGTAGCCAATAGGCATGTATTAACATAGGCCGCCCCATTGAGGGCTTCAAACCATTTTAATGTAGTCAACCGGGTGGGACTTTCAACTTCATTGGCTGATCCCTCCTCGTGACCCTGTTGGAGTCATGTCCAACCGAATAAGAAAATGGACTACTTTAAAATTAGAGAAAGCCTCAATAGCGTTGCCCATGCTGTCACTTATGCCTTAATAGCAGAGATACAAAGACGAGTCCTCTATGTATCTCTATGATTCGGCCAAAGAACGTCGCACGCCACAACTGCGCACTGTTATTGATTGGTGTGACGCCATTGAGGAAGTCAACTATTGCCCAATATTCAAATATGTTTATTATTATTATTGTGTGTAATGATATAATATGAATGCTGAAAGGTCCTAAATCTTACTAGAATGTATGCAGATTGTGTCAAATTGAGCAGCGTGTTTAAGCACAATGGTGTTGAGCGTTCATATTATATCATTACACACAATCATAATAATAAACATAATAATAAACATATTTGAATATTGGGCAATAGTAGTGTTTATCCAAGTCCTGTAGTGTTTATCCAAGTCCTGTAGAGTGTTTATCCAAGTCCTGTAGTGTTTATCCAAGTCCTGTAGTGTTTATCCAAGTCCTGTAGTGTTTATCCAAGTCCTGTAGAGTGTTTATCCAAGTCCTGTAGAGTGTCTATCCAAGTCCTGTAGTGTTTATCCAAGTCCTGTAGTGTTTATCCAAGTCCTGTAGTGTTTATCCAAGTCCTGTAGTGTTTATCCAAGTCCTGTAGAGTTTATCCAAGTCCTGTAGAGTGTTTATAGGCTTTATTGTCATAAGAACAAAAACATGTAATGAGGACAGTTGGTTTTAAAGACGTGAATTACTGTCCTCATAATTTGATTATTTTAAATAGTTAAATGTTACTAAGAAGTTACATTAATAGGCTATCATACCGTTTACATGTTTAGAGAGAGAAAATAGGGCATTGGAATGGAATAAGTGGGAGGGGAGGGAAATCAGGTCTTAAAATCTGTTCTCATTCAAGTTCACACCTGTTAGTCCTGTCCTCTCCTAACAACACAGTCACACCTGTTAGTCCTGTTAGTCCAAGTCCTGTCCTCTCCTATCCACAGTCACACCTGTTTACAGTCACACCTGTTAGTCCTGTCCTCTCCTAACAACACCTGTTTAGTCCTGTCCTGTTAACAAGTCCAGTCCTGTCCAAGTCCTGTAGTGTTTAACACAGTCACACCTGTTAGTCCTGTCCTCTCCTAACAACACAGTCACACCTGTTAGTCCTGTCCTCTCCTAACAACACAGTCACACCTGTTAGTCCTGTCCTCTCCTAACAACACAGTCAAGTCCACCTGTTTAGTCCTGTCCTCTCCTAACAACACAGTCACACCTGTTAGTCCTGTCCTCTCCTAACAACACAGTCACACCTGTTTAGTCCTGTCCTCTCCTAACAACACAGTCACACCTGTTAGTCCTGTCCTCTCCTAACAACACAGTCACACCTGTTTAGTCCTGTCCTCTCCTAACAACACAGTCACACCTGTTAGTCCTGTTCTCCTAACAACACAGTCACACCTGTTGTTTATCCAAGTCCTGTCCTCTCCTAACAACACAGTCACACCTGTTAGTCCTGTCCTCTCCTAACAACACAGTCACACCTGTTTTAGTCCTGTTCTCTCCTAACAACACAGTCACACCTGTTAGTCCTGTCTCTCCTAACAACACAGTCACACCTGTTAGTCCTGTCCTCTCCTAACAACACAGTCACACCTGCCCCTGTTAGTCCTGTCCTCTCCTAACAACACAGTCACACCTGTTAGTCCTGTCCTCTCCTAACAACACAGTCACACCTGTTAGTCCTGTCCTCTCCTAACAACACAGTCCACCTGTTTATCCTGTCCTCTCCTAACAACACAGTCACACCTGTTAGTCCTGTTCTCTCCTAACAACACAGTCACACCTGTTAGTCCTGTTCTCTCCTAACAACACAGTCACACCTGTTAGTCCTGTTCTCTCCTAACAACACAGTCACACCTGCCCTAACTGATGTTAGTCCTGTCCTCTCCTAACAACACAGTCACACCTGTTAGTCCTGTTCTCTCCTAACAACACAGTCACACCTGTTAGTCCTGTTCTCTCCTAACAACACAGTCACACCTGTTAGTCCTGTTCTCTCCTAACACAGTCACACCTGTTAGTCCTGTCCTCTCCTAACACAGTCACACCTGTTAGTCCTGTTCTCTCCTAACACAGTCACAGTGTTAGTCCTGTCCTCTCCTAACACAGTCACACCTGTTAGTCCTGTCCTCTCCTAACAACACAGTCACACCTGTTAGTCCTGTCCTCCTAACACAGTCACACCTGTTAGTCCTGTTCTCTCCTACAACACAGTCACACCTGTTAGTCCTGTCCTCTCCTAACACAGTCACACCTGTTAGTCCTGTTCTCTCCTAACACAGTCACACCTGTTAGTCCTGTCCTCTCCTAACACAGTCACACCTGTTTTGTCCTGTTCTCTCCTAACACAGTCACACCTGTTAGTCCTGTCTCTCCTAACACAGTCACACCTGTTAGTCCTGTTCTCTCCTAACAACACAGTCACACCTGTTTTAGTCCTGTTCTCTCCTAACAACACAGTCACACCTGTTAGTCCTGTTTCCTCTCCTAACAACACAGTCACACCTGTTAGTCCTGTCCTCTCCTAACAACACAGTCACACCTGTTAGTCCTGTTCTCTCCTAACAACACACAGTCCTGTCTCTCCTAACAACACAGTCACACCTGTTAGTCCTGTTCTCTCCTAACAACACAGTCACACCTGTTAGTCCTGTAAACCTGTTAGAGAGAGAAACTAGGGCAGAAGTCCTGTTCTCTCCTAACAACACAGTCACACCTGTTAGTCCTGTCCTCTCCTAACAACACAGTCACACCTGTTTGTCCTGTCCTCTCCTAACAACACAGTCACACCTGTTTGTCCTGTCCTCTCCTAACAACACAGTCACCTGTTTGTCCTGTCCTCTCCTAACAACACAGTCACACCTGTTGTCCTGTCCTCTCCTAACAACACAGTCACACCTGTTTGTCCTGTCCTCTCCTAACAACACAGTCACACCTGTTAGTCCTGTCCTCTCCTAACAACACAGTCACACTAACCATGTTAGTCCTGTCCTCTCCTAACAACACAGTCACACCTGTTTGTCCTGTCCTAACAACACAGTCACACCTGTTAGTCCTGTCCTCTCCTAACAACACAGTCACACCTGTTTGTCCTGTCCTCTCCTAACAACACAGTCACACCTGTTAGTCCTGTCCTCTCCTAACAACACAGTCACACCTGTTAGTCCTGTCCTCTCCTAACAACACAGTCACACCTGTTAGTCCTGTCCTCTCCTAACAACACAGTCACACCTGTTAGTCCTGTCCTCTCCTAACAACACAGTCACACCTGTTTGTCCTGTCCTCTCCTAACAACACAGTCACACCTGCCCTAACTCATGTTTGTCCTGTCCTCTCCTAACAACACAGTCACACCTGCGGGGCATGGACGTCCATCTGATGTGCCAGCTCCTGTCGATCAACGACGGCATCGAGGCGACGCACTGGGACCTGGAGGTGTAGCTGAGGTTGGGGATGGCAGCGGGTGACTAGCCAGGAGAGAGCGTCCTGTCTCTCGGCCAGGCTACACCCCGGCAAAGCAGCGTGTCCAGTCTGCACTAGGGGAGAGATGGGGTTTTGATGTGATGTCTGTGGGGAGTTATCTGGGTAGCTTGGAGGAAGACCCAGCGGTGATACCGGCCCTCTCTCGCCCGCTGACCGGGTAGTTGGAGAAGGAGGCTTGGAGGGAACACCCAGCTGTGATACCGGCCCTCTCTCGCCCGCTGACCGGGTAGTTGGAGAAGGAGGCTTGGAGGGAAGACCCAGAGGTGATACCGGCCCTCTCTCGCCCGCTGACCGGGTATCTCTCGCCCGCTGACCGGGTAGTTGGAGAAGGAGGCTTGGAGGAAGACCCAGCGGTGATACCGGCCCTCTCTCGCCCGCTGACCGGGTAGTTGGAGAAGGAGGCTTGGAGGAAGACCCAGAGGTGATACCGGCCCTCTCTCGCCCTGCTGACCGGGTATCTCTCGCCCGCTGACCGGGTAGTTGGAGAAGGAGGCTTGGAGGAAGACCCAGCGGTGATAGCGGCCCTCTCTCGCCTGCTGACCGGGTAGTTGGAGAAGGAGGCTTGGAGGGAAGACCCAGAGGTGATACCGGCCCTCTCTCGCCCACTGACCGAGGTAGTTGGAGAAGGAGGCTTGGAGGGAAAGTTAACCCTGTGTGTGGCTCCTGGAAAACTACTGTGCATATCCAGACTATTATTGCAGACCTGCTCTGGCCTAAACAAACCTGATTCAGTGTGTTACTGGCCTAAAATCAAGGTATGGTGATTAGGGTTTAAACAGGTGTGTGGGGAGAGCCTAGGAACACTGTATCCTGAGGGTTTGTAGGACTACCTGTACTGTGAGAGAGTCCAGGAACACTGTATCCTGAGGGTTTGAGGACAACGTTAGTGGGAGAGAGTCTAGGAACACTGTATCCTGAGGGTTTGAGGACAACGTTAGTGGGGGAACACTGTATCCTGAGGGTTTGAGGAGTCTAGTGGGGAGAGTCTAGGAACACTGTATCCTGAGGGTTTGAGGACAACGTTAGTGGGAGAGAGTCTAGGAACACTGTATCCTGAGGGTTTGAGGACAACGTTAGTGGGAGAGAGTCTAGGAACACTGTATCCTGAGGGTTTGAGGACAACGTTAGTGGGAGAGAGTCCAGGAACACTGTATCCTGAGGGTTTGAGGACAACGTTAGTGGGAGAGCGTCTAGGAACACTGTATCCTGAGGGTTTGAGGACAACGTTAGTGGGAGAGAGTCTAGGAACACTGTAACCTGAGGGTTTGAGGACAACGTTAGTGGGAGAGAGTCTAGGAACACTGTATCCTGAGGGTTTGAGGACAACGTTAGTGGGAGAGAGTCTAGGAACAGTGTGAGAGCGAAATTACAAGATTATGTTATAATACTGTTGTTGCATCAAATGGTTGTTTTTCTGGAATAGAATAGAGGTTTTTGAACAATCTTATCTGTGGTCTTCTGAGTTGGGCCCTGGGGGAGATAAGGTCTGAGACAGGATGTGTGGGGTAGTGTCTGGAACCTTAGTACGTCCTCTCTGATGTTGCACCTATCCTGGGATACTGTATGACCCAGAGGCTCACTCCCCTCAGTCAGCTCGTCTAGTCGTGTGGTCAAGGACATTGGTTTTACTTGAGATGGGGGTATCTGAAGCTGACAATTGATTTATGCCATAGAATGAGTTAGTGTTGCTGTACTATGAGGTACCAGGGACGAGATCTTAGGGGGCTAACTCTGTACAATAAGAACCGTCTTCATAGCAAATGCTATCTGGCTGGGTGATACTCCTTTCTCATGTATCAAGTCTCACCACCTTGTGACCCGTTCCACACATCTGTTGTTTGTCATGTAGACTAAGGGGGTGTATCTTTACTATAAAAAGGTGTTTGTTCGGGGCTCTCAACGAATCATCTAAAGGTGGTTCGTCGACCAGCTTCATTATTGCAATCGTTGTTATTAATATGTTTTGAATAAAGTAAAGATCCTGATTGGTAAATTGACCTTGTCTCTCCTCGTTATTGATTAGAATTTCCATGACAACCACTGTATCAAGAGGGTTTCAGAGGAGAACGTTAGAGGGAGACATTCCACAGTCCTCTGTAGGCATGACACACACACAGAAACACACACACATTTAGATTCACATAGATTCACTTCATGAATAACATGGTCTTGTCTACCGGTAGTACCTCTGTCCCCCCTAGGCATGGCACCTCATAAATTTAACAGAGGGGGAGAGGAATTTGAACCTGGCTCTATCCAATTCCCCTGGATCAGGTTTCTCCCTATTTCTTAACGAGAGAGAAGAATGAGATCATGTTAACACATCATCTTTTCATCCTCTAGTAACCCACATATGGCCTTTAGACGAATCCATCAACTTTTAAAGGAGAGAGTGGGAGAACAGAGAAAGAGGGGGAAGCTAGAAGGGGGAGAAAGTTGGACAGAGAGAGAAAGAGAGTGGGAACGGGGAGAACAGAGAAAAAGGGGGAGCTAGAAGGGGGAGAAAGTTGGACAGACAGAGAAAGAGGGGGAAAACAGAGAAAGAGGGGGAGAAAGTTGGACAGAGAGAGAAAGAGAGGGGGAGAAAGTTGGACAGAGATAAAAAGAGGGGAGAACAGAGAAAGAGGGGGAGAACAGAGAAAGAGGGGGAGAACAGAGAAAGAGGGGGAGAACAGAGAAAGAGGGGGAGAACAGAGAAAGAGGGGGGGAATGTGGACAGAGAGAGAGAGGGGGAAAATGTGGACAGAAATAGTGAGGGAGAGAGAGAGAAATGTATTGTACCATACAATTCCCTCAAGGCATTAAAGATTAACGGGGTTTTACATTTCTAAATATTTAACAAGGACAAGGTATTTTGTTTCATTTAAAAACTGCATAACATTTTGTAAAAAGCTAAATATTTCAGGCCCCCCAACCTTTAACCATGTGATGTTTAGATCAGTGGCAGTGGAGGCTGTTGAGGGGAGGACTGCTCATCATAATGGCTGGAATGGAGTAAATGGAGTGACGTCAAACACATGGAAACCATGGAAACAAATGGGTTTGATTTATTTGATACCATTCCACTATTCTGCCCCAGCCATTACCACGAACCCGTCCTCCCCAATTAAGGTTCCTACTGTACATAACCTCCTGTAGTTTAGTGTTCCTACTGTACATAACCTCCTGTGGTTTAGACTGTTCCTACTCTATGTAACCTCCTGTGGTTTAGAGTGTTCCTACTGTACATAACCTCCTGTAGTTTAGTGTTCCTACTGTACATAACCTCCTGTGGTTTAGACTGTTCCTACTCTACGTAACCTCCTGTGGTTTAGAGTGTTCCTACTGTACATAACCTCCTGTAGTTTAGTGTTCCTACTGTACATAACCTCCTGTAGTTTAGTGTTCCTACTGTACATAACCTCCTGTAGTTTAGTGTGTTCCTACTGTACATAACCTCCTGTAGTTTAGTGTTCCTACTGTACATAACCTCCTGTGGTTTAGAGTGTTCCTACTGTACATAACCTCCTGTAGTTTAGTGTTCCTACTGTATGTAACCTCCTGTGGTTTAGAGTGTTCCTACTGTACATAACCTCCTGTAGTTTAGTGTTCCTACTGTACATAACCTCCTGTAGTTTAGTGTGTTCCTACTGTACATAACCTCCTGTAGTTTAGTGTTCCTACTGTACATAACCTCCTGTAGTTTAGTGTGTTCCTACTGTACATAACCTCCTGTAGTTTAGTGTTCCTACTGTACATAACCTCCTGTGGTTTAGTGTTCCTACTGTACATAACCTCCTGTGGTTTAGTGTTCCTACTGTACATAACCTCCTGTGGTTTAGTGTTCCTACTGTACATAACCTCCTGTAGTTTAGTGTTCCTACTGTACATAACCTCCTGTAGTTTAGTGTTCCTACTGTACATAACCTCCTGTAGTTTAGTGTTCCTACTGTACATAACCTCCTGTGGTTGAGTGTTCTTACTGTACATAACCTCCTGTAGTTTAGTGTTCCTACTGTATGTAACCTCCTGTAGTTTAGTGTTCCTACTGTACATAACCTCCTGTGGTTTAGAGTGTTCCTACTGTACATAACCTCCTGTAGTTTAGTGTTCCTACTGTATGTAACCTCCTGTGGTTTAGTGTTCCTACTGTACATAACCTCCTGTTTGGTTTAGTGTTCCTACTGTACATAACCTCCTGTAGTTTAGTGTTCCTACTGTATGTAACCTCCTGTAGTTTAGTGTTCCTACTGTACATAACCTCCTGTGGTTTAGTGTTCCTACTGTACATAACCTCCTGTAGTTTAGTGTTCCTACTGTACATAACCTCCTGTGGTTTAGTGTTCCTACTGTACATAACCTCCTGTAGTTTAGTGTTCCTACTGTACATAACCTCCTGTAGTTTAGTGTTCCTACTGTACATAACCTCCTGTAGTTTAGTGTTCCTACTGTACATAACCTCCTGTAGTTTAGTGTTCCTACTGTACATAACCTCCTGTAGTTTAAGTTTAGTGTTCCTACTGTACATAACCTCCTGTAGTTTAGTGTTCCTACTGTACATAACCTCCTGTAGTTTAGTGTGTTCCTACTGTACATAACCTCCTGTAGTTTACCTCCTGTGTGTTCCTACTGTACATAACCTCCTGTAGTTTAGTGTGTTCCTACTGTACATAACCTCCTGTAGTTTAGTGTTCCTACTGTACATAACCTCCTGTGGTTTAGTGTGTACATAACCTCCTGTGGTTTAGTGTTCCTACTGTACATAACCTCCTGTATTTTAGTGTTCCTACTGTACATAACCTCCTTTAGTTTACTGTGTGTTCCTGTAGTTTACTGTACATAACCTCCTGTAGTTTAGTGTTCCTACTGTACATAACCTCCTGTAGTTTAGTGTTCCTACTGTACCTCCTGTAACCTCCTGTAGTTTAGTGTTCCTACTGTACATAACCTCCTGTAGTTTAGTGTTCCTACTGTACATAACCTCCTGTAGTTTACTGTACATAACCTCCTGTGTTCCTACTGTACATAACCTCCTGTAGTTTAGTGTTCCTACTGTACATAACCTCCTGTAGTTTAGTGTTCCTACTGTACATAACCTCCTGTGGTTGAGTGTTCCTACTGTACATAACCTCCTGTAGTTTAGTGTTCCTACTGTACATAACCTCCTGTAGTTTAGAGTGTTCATACTGTACATAACCTCCTGTAGTTTAGTGTTCCTGCTGTACATAACCTCCTGTGGTTTAGTGTTCCTACTGTACATAACCTCCTGTAGTTTAGTGTTCCTACTGTATGTAACCTCCTGTAGTTTAGTGTTCCTACTGTACATAACCTCCTGTAGTTTAGTGTGTTCCTACTGTACATAACCTCCTGTAGTTTAGTGTGTTCCTACTGTACATAACCTCCTGTAGTTTAGTGTGTTCCTACTGTACATAACCTGTAGTTTAGTGTTCCTACTGTACATAACCTCCTGTGGTTTAGTGTTCCTACTGTACATAACCTCCTGTATTTTAGTGTTCCTACTGTACATAACCTCCTGTAGTTTAGTGTGTTCCTACTGTACATAACCTCCTGTGGTTGAGTGTTCCTACTGTACATAACCTCCTGTAGTTTAGTGTTCCTACTGTACATAACCTCCTGTAGTTTAGAGTGTTCATACTGTACATAACCTCCTGTAGTTTAGTGTTCCTACTGTACATAACCTCCTGTAGTTTAGTGTTCCTACTGTACATAACCTCCTGTAGTTTAGTGTTCCTACTGTACATAACCTCCTGTAGTTTAGTGTTCCTACTGTACATAACCTCCTGTAGTTTAGTGTTCCTACTGTACATAACCTCCTGTGTGTTCCTACTGTACATAACCTCCTGTAGTTTAGTGTGTTCCTACTGTACATAACCTCCTGTAGTTTAGTGTGTTCCTACTGTACATAACCTCCTGTAGTTTAGTGTTCCTACTGTACATAACCTCCTGTAGTTTAGTGTTCCTACTGTACATAACCTCCTGTAGTTTAGTGTTCCTGTACATAACCTCCTGTAGTTTAGTGTTCCTACTGTACATAACCTCCTGTAGTTTAGTGTTCCTACTGTACATAACCTTGTAGTGTGTTCCTACTGTACATAACCTCCTGTAGTTTAGTGTTCCTACTGTACATAACCTCCTGTAGTTTACTGTACATAACCTCCTGTAGTTTAGTGTGTGTTCCTACTGTACATAACCTCCTGTAGTTTAGTGTTCCTACTGTACATAACCTCCTGTAGTTTAGTGTTCCTACTGTACATAACCTCCTGTAGTTTAGTGTTCCTACTGTACATAACCTCCTGTAGTTTAGTGTTCCTACTGTACATAACCTCCTGTAGTTTAGTGTTCCTACTGTACATAACCTCCTGTAGTTTAGTGTTCCTACTGTACATAACCTCCTGTAGTTTAGTGTTCCTACTGTACATAACCTCCTGTAGTTTAGTGTTCCTACTGTACATAACCTCCTGTAGTTTAGTGTTCCTACTGTACATAACCTCCTGTAGTTTAGTGTTCCTACTGTACATAACATAACCTCCTGTAGTTTAGTGTTCCTACTGTACATAACCTCCTGTAGTTTAGTGTTCCTACTGTACATAACCTCCTGTAGTTTAGTGTTCCTACTGTACATAACCTCCTGTAGTTTAGTGTGTTCCTACTGTACATAACCTCCTGTAGTTTAGTGTTCCTACTGTACATAACCTCCTGTAGTTTAGTGTTCCTACTGTACATAACCTCCTGTAGTTTAGTGTTCCTACTGTACATAACCTCCTGTAGTTTAGTGTTCCTACTGTACATAACCTCCTGTAGTTTAGTGTTCCTACTGTACATAACCTCCTGTAGTTTAGTGTTCCTACTGTACATAACCTCCTGTAGTTTAGTGTTCCTGCTGTACATAACCTCCTGTAGTTTAGTGTTCCTGCTGTACATAACCTCCTGTAGTTTAGTGTTCCTACTGTACGTAACCTCCTGTAGTTTAGTGTTCCTACTGTACATAACCTCCTGTAGTTTAGTGTTCCTACTGTACATAACCTCCTGTAGTTTAGTGTTCCTACTGTACATAACCTCCTGTAGTTTAGTGTTCCTACTGTACATAACCTCCTGTAGTTTAGTGTTCCTACTGTACATAACCTCCTGTAGTTTAGTGTTCCTACTGTACATAACCTCCTGTAGTTTAGTGTTCCTACTGTACATAACCTCCTGTAGTTTAGTGTTCCTACTGTACATAACCTCCTGTGGTTTAGTGTTCCTACTGTACATAACCTCCTGTAGTTTAGTGTTCCTACTGTAGATAACCTCCTGTAGTTTAGTGTTCCTACTGTACATAACCTCCTGTAGTTTAGTGTTCCTACTGTACATAACCTCCTGTGAACATGTGTTCTGTGAGCAGTGTGTTTAATTGGTAATGCAGTCCCTCAAAAGGCCAAAAGTGCGTCCCAAATGAAACCCTATTCCCTACATCAACCATCAGGACCGTAGTTAACCAGCCCATCCCATTCATTCACACATTATGGGATGTGTCCCAAATGAAACCCTATTCCCTACATCAACCATCAGGACCGTAGTTAACCAGCCCATCCCATTCATTCACACATTATGGGATGTGTCCCAAATGAAACCCTATTCCCTACATCAACCATCAGGACCGTAGTTAACCAGCCCATCCCATTCATTCACACATTATGGGATGTGTCCCAAATGAAACCCTATTCCCTACATCAACCATCAGGACCGTAGCTAACCAGCCCATCCCATTCATTCACACATTATGGGTTGTGCAGTGAGCTGATAGCTCCAGTCTGCTGTGAGATACAGAGCCTTCAGAGAGTATTAATACCTCTTTGATTTATTCCACATTTTTGTTGTGTTACAGCCTGAATTCAAAATGGATTAAATTTAAAATATATATCTGACCCATCTACACACAATACCACATAATAACAAAAGGAAAACATGTTTTTAGAAATTATTGCAAATGTATTGAAAATGTAAAATTCAGAAATATCTAATTTACATAAGTAGTCACACCCCTTTTGTTTTGATGCTCCAAACTGAGCTCAGCTACTTCCTGTTTCCTTTCATCATCCTTGACATGTCACTACAACTTGATTGGAGTCCGTCTGCGGCCAATTCAATCGTTTGGACGTGAAACACACCTGTCTATATAAGGTTCCACAGTCAGAAACTACACCATGAAATCCAAGGGACTGTCCACAGATATCTGAGATAGAATTTTGATCTGGGGAAGGGTATAAAACCATTTCTAGAGTGTTGAACATTTCCAAGAGCACAGTGGTCTCCATCATTGGGAAATTGAAAAAATATGGAACTACCCAGACTCTGCCTAGAGCTGACTGTGCTACCAGACTAAGAAACGGGGCAAGAAGGTTCTCAGTCAGGGAGGTGACCAAGAACTCAATGACCATTCTGACAGAAATACAGAGTTCCTTGGGTGAGATGGGAGAACCTGCCAGAAGGACAACAGTCTCTACAGCACTTCACCAATCTGGGCTTTATGGGAGAGTAGACAGATGGAAGCCACTCCTGAGAAGGCACATGACAGCACGCCTGGAGATGGCATAAAAGCACATTAAAGACTGAGGGAATAAGGCTAAATATTCTGTGGTCTAATGAGACAAACATGTTACTCGTTGGCCTGAATGCAAAGCGCTATGTCTGCAGGTCATCACCCTTATAACACCATCCCCACCGTGAAGCAAGGTGGTGGCGGCAGGGACTGGTAAGGACTGGTAAGGAGTGGGGGGGGGCGAATATTTTATGTCCCAACTGGAAAATCACCCCAAGCATACAGCCAAAGCAACGTCGGAATGGTTTGTGTAGCCTGCCACTTCGCGGCTGAGCCGTTGTTGCTCCTAGACGTTTCCATTTCACAGTAACATCACTTACAGTTGACCGAGGCAGCTCTTAGCGGGGCACAAATTTGACGAACTGACTTGTCTACAGATGACATATGGAGTAACATACGGAATACAGGTATCACCTTCTCCTATACAAACACTCCTCTGAAAGGTTCTAGATCCTAAAAGGTTCTAGAACCTAAAAGGTTCCTAAAAGGTTCTAGAACCTAAAAGGTTCTAGCAGGGAAGAACTGAAAAACTATTGGTAAAGAGGTTCCTACAGAGAATATATAAAACACAATGAATAGATACATAAAATAAATAACTATTGCATTGCAGAAATTAGATACTGACAAGTCGTCATTCATTCTATACCGATGCAAAACAGATCAGCGCCCATCATTGATTGGTTGATTCGTGGATTCTTTGGTTGATTAAGAATCAATGTTTCTTTGTGTGATAAGTACTGATCTATTTCGCGTAGACGGGTTGGTTGTTTAGCAACAAAACCGACGCGTGCACAACTATGGGGCAAAACAGACTAAGTTGACCTTGGCGTGTTGTTGTAAACTATATTTTTATTGAAAACATAAATACATTTACACAATGAGCAATTGTTGTCACAAATACATTCTTACAGTTATTGGTTAGCTAGCTAGATGATGTTTTGCTATATTAGCACAAACGTGAAATGAGTCAAAACACCTCAAAACAAGACATGGTATCAACAACGAGATAGAACGAGCTGAAACGAGCCACCTACGATTCCCCACGTGGCGGCTTGTTGTCATTGTTGCTAGGTATCGGAACGTTCAGAATCATAACACCACGTGGCGGCTTGTTGTCATTGTTGCTAGGTATCGGAACGTTCAGAATCATAACACCACGTGGCGGCTTGTTGTCATTGTTGCTAGGTATCGGAACGTTCAGAATCATAACACCACGTGGCGGCTTGTTGTCATTGTTGCTAGGTATCGGAACGTTCAGAATCATAACACCACGTGGCCTACTGCCTCATCGATGCACGCGGCACGTTGTCGTCCAGCCTGTATATAGTATTAGTAATAGCTGTAGCTATAGTAAGCTGGCAGTATATCAGTAAACTACAATACATTCAGTATTCAGTATTAGCAGCCGAAGAGCTTAAAATACCAATATTCTATCTATACTGTAGAAAATTCATCTCGTAAAACTTTAATAGTTTCTTTCTAAATTACATTCATATTGAATAATAAAACAAAAGTACAGGTTAGTACGCCTTCCTACAGGCAACATATAAAACAGAATAAATAAATGGTTAAATAACAGTCACATTAATACATTCATGAACATGATCGAAGTATAAAGTTACGTAATGAAATAGAAATAAACCGCATCCTATTCATGTAGTTCAGGTAGCAACTAACGAAACAGAGAGAAAGAGAGAGAGAGAGAGAGAGAGAGAGAGAGAGAGAGAAAAAGACTCCCATTTTGAATTCTTAATTTGAATGTAAATTCTACACCTAAACGCCAATATAAAAGATTGGAGAAGAGTCTTGGCATCTATTGCCGCATTTGTTCTTGCGTCATTAGAGTGTGTTAGTTAGTGATGTGAGTCGTCAGTAGTCTGGTATGATGAGGTCCATTTAGAAGGAGACACAGTGATGTGAGTCGTCAGTAGTCTGGTATGATGAGGTGCATTTAGAAGGAGACACAGTGATGTGAGTAGTCAGTAGTCTGGTATGATGAGGTGCATTTAGAAGGAGACACAGTGATGTGAGTAGTCTGCTATAATGAGGTGCATTGAGAATGAAACAGTGATGTCAGTAGTCTGGTATGATGAGGTGCATTTAGAAGGAGACAGTGATGTCAGTAGTCTGGTATGATGAGGTCCATTTAGAAGGAGACAGTGATGTCAGTAGTCTGGTATGATGAGGTGCATTTAGAAGGAGACAGTGATGTGAGTAGTCAGTCGTCTGGTATGATGAGGTCCATTTAGAAGGAGAGACAGTGATGTCAGTAGTCTGGTATGATGAGGTGCATTTTGAAGGAGACAGTGATGTGAGTAGTCAGTAGTCTGGTATGATGAGGTCCATTTAGAAGGAGACACAGTGATATCAGTAGTCTGGTATGATGAGGTGCATTTAGAAGGAGACACAGTGATGTCAGTAGTCTGGTATGATGAGGTGCATTTAGAAGGAGACACAGTGATGTCAGTAGTCTGGTATGATGAGGTGCATTTAGAAGGAGACACAGTGATGTCAGTAGTCTGGTATGATGAGGTGCATTTAGAAGGAGACACAGTGATGTGAGTAGTCAGTAGTTTGGTATGATGAGGTGCATTTAGAAGGAGAGACAGTGATGTCAGTAGTCTGGTATGATGAGGTCCATATTGATGTACACAGACACATAGAAATGTATTACAGGGTTCATAGTTTTGTTACAATGAGAACCGGTTACATCTAGGAGGACATATAGAAGACATTCTTCTGTGAGAATCTTCACCTCCTTCTAGAGATAAACAGGGTCATGTTCATTAGCACACACCGTAGCGAAACGTTTTGCAACAGAACACATAAATGAATGTTTCTTATTGAAATAAAAGTTCAGACAGTCCCTCCCTGTTTTGTCCGTTTCCTGATGAACACAACCCTGATGTAGTCTGCTGATGACATCATCAAAGGGCGACAGGCGGTTGTGTGAGGACTTACACTCAGGAGAGTACGGTGAGGACTACAGTTCCCTTGGTCCTCTTCAGTATGGCGACGGCGCCGGCGTGGGTGACCCCCTCCAGACTGTGACCGTTCACGGCGAGGATCTGATCCCCGCGCTGCAGCCTGCCGTCCTCAATCGCTGCTCCCTGGAGAGAGACAGATGCAGAGGGAGAGACAGATGCAGAGGGAGAGACAGATGCAGAGGGAGAGACAGATGCAGAGGGAGAGACAGATGCAGAGGGAGAGACAGATGCAGAGGGAGAGACAGATGCAGAGGGAGAGACAGATGCAGAGGGAGAGACAGATGCAGAGGGAGAGACAGATGCAGAGGGAGAGACAGATGCAGAGGGAGAGACAGATGCAGAGGGAGAGACAGATGCAGAGGGAGACAGACAGATGCAGACAGATGCAGAGGGAGAGACAGATGCAGAGGGAGGGAGACAGATGCAGAGGGGGACAGATGCAGAGGGAGAGACAGATGCAGAGGGGAGACAGATGCAGAGGGAGGGACAGATGCAGAGGGAGGGACAGATGCAGAGGGAGAGACAGATGCAGAGGGAGAGACAGATGCAGAGGAGGACAGATGCAGAGAGAGACAGATGCAGAGGGAGAGACAGATGCAGAGGGAGAGACAGATGCAGAGGAGAGACAGATGCAGAGGGAGAGACAGATGCAGAGGGAGAGACAGATGCAGAGGGAGAGACAGATGCAGAGGGAGAGACAGATGCAGAGGGAGAGACAGATGCAGAGGGAGAGACAGATGCAGAGGGAGAGACAGATGCAGAGGGAGAGACAGATGAGAGACAGATGCAGAGGGAGGGACAGATGCAGAGGGAGAGACAGATGCAGAGGGAGAGACAGATGCAGAGGAGAGACAGATGCAGAGGGACAGATGCAGAGGGAGGGACAGATGCAGAGGGAGAGACAGATGCAGAGGGAGAGACAGATGCAGAGGGAGAGACAGATGCAGAGGGAGAGACAGATGCAGAGGGAGAGACAGATGCAGAGGGAGAGACAGATGCAGAGGGAGAGACAGATGCAGAGGGAGAGACAGATGCAGAGGGAGAGACAGATGCAGAGGGAGAGACAGATGCAGAGGGAGAGACAGATGCAGACAGATGCAGAGGGAGACAGATGCAGAGGGAGAGACAGATGCAGAGGGAGAGACAGATGGAGGGAGACAGATGCAGAGGGAGAGACAGATGCAGAGGGAGAGACAGATGCAGAGGGAGAGACAGATGCAGAGGGAGGGACAGATGCAGAGGGAGGGACAGATGCAGAGGGAGAGACAGATGCAGAGGGACAGATGCAGAGGGAGGGACAGATGCAGAGGGAGAGACAGATGCAGAGGGAGAGACAGATGCAGATGCAGAGGGAGAGACAGATGCAGAGAGAGGGACAGATGCAGAGGGAGAGACAGATGCAGAGGGAGAGACAGATGCAGAGGGAGAGACAGATGCAGAGGGAGAGACAGATGCAGAGCAGGAGAGACAGATGCAGAGGGAGAGACAGATGCAGAGGGAGAGACAGATGCAGAGGGAGAGACAGATGCAGAGGGAGAGACAGATGCAGAGGGAGAGACAGATGCAGAGGGAGAGACAGATGCAGAGGGAGAGACAGATGCAGAGGGAGAGACAGATGCAGAGGGAGGGACAGATGCAGAGGGAGAGACAGGAGAGACAGATGCAGAGGGAGAGACAGATGCAGAGGGAGAGACAGATGCAGAGGAGAGAGAGAGACAGATGCAGAGGGACAGATGCAGAGGGGAGGACAGATGCAGAGGGAGAGACAGATGCAGAGGGAGAGACAGATGCAGAGGGAGAGACAGATGCAGAGGGAGAGACAGATGCAGAGGGAGAGACAGATGCAGAGGGAGAGACAGATGCAGAGGGAGAGACAGATGCAGAGGGAGAGACAGATGCAGAGACAGATGCAGAGGGAGAGACAGATGCAGAGGGAGAGACAGATGCAGAGGGAGAGACAGATGCAGAGGGAGAGACAGATGCAGAGGAGAGACAGATGCAGAGGGAGAGACAGATGACAGATGCAGAGGGAGAGACAGATGCAGAGGGAGAGACAGATGAGACAGATGCAGAGGGAGAGACAGATGCAGAGGGAGAGACAGATGCAGAGGGAGAGACAGATGCAGAGGGAGGACAGATGCAGAGGGAGAGACAGATGCAGAGGGACAGATGCAGAGGGAGAGACAGATGCAGAGGGAGAGACAGATGCAGAGGGAGAGACAGATGCAGAGGGAGAGACAGATGCAGAGGGAGAGACAGATGCAGAGGGAGAGACAGATGCAGAGGGAGAGACAGATGCAGAGGGAGAGACAGATGCAGAGGGAGAGACAGATGCAGAGGGAGAGACAGATGCAGAGGGAGAGACAGATGCAGAGGGAGAGACAGATGCAGAGGGAGAGACAGATGCAGAGAGAGAGACAGATGCAGAGGGAGAGACAGATGCAGAGGGAGAGACAGATGCAGAGGGAGAGACAGATGCAGAGAGAGAGACAGATGCAGAGGGAGAGACAGATGCAGAGGGAGGGACAGATGCAGAGGGAGAGACAGATGCAGAGGGAGAGACAGATGCAGAGGGAGAGACAGATGCAGAGGGACAGATGCAGAGGGAGGACAGATGCAGAGGGAGAGACAGATGCAGAGGGAGAGACAGATGCAGAGGGAGAGACAGATGCAGAGGACAGATGCAGAGGGAGAGACAGATGCAGAGGGAGAGACAGATGCAGAGAGAGAGACAGATGCAGAGAGAGAGACAGATGCAGAGAGAGAGACAGATGCAGAGAGAGAGACAGATGCAGAGGGAGAGACAGATGCAGAGGGAGAGACAGATGCAGAGAGAGAGACAGATGCAGAGAGAGAGACAGATGCAGAGGGAGAGACAGATGCAGAGGGAGAGACAGATGCAGAGGGAGAGACAGATGCAGAGGGAGAGACAGATGCAGAGGAGAGACAGATGCAGAGAGAGAGACAGATGCAGAGGGAGAGACAGATGCAGAGGGAGAGACAGATGCAGAGGGAGAGACAGATGCAGAGGGAGAGACAGATGCAGAGGGAGAGACAGATGCAGAGGGAGAGACAGATGCAGAGGGAGAGACAGATGCAGAGGGAGAGACAGATGCAGAGGGAGAGACAGATGCAGAGGGAGAGACAGATGCAGAGGGAGAGACAGATGCAGAGGGAGAGACAGATGCAGAGGGAGAGACAGATGCAGAGGGAGAGACAGATGCAGAGGGAGAGACAGATGCAGAGGGAGAGACAGATGCAGAGGAGAGACAGATGCAGAGGGAGGGAGAGATGCAGAGGAGAGACAGATGCAGAGGGACAGATGCAGAGGGAGATGCAGAGGGAGAGACAGATGCAGAGGGAGAGACAGATGCAGAGGGAGAGACAGATGCAGAGGGAGAGACAGATGCAGAGGGACAGATGCAGAGGGAGACAGATGCAGAGGGAGAGACAGATGCAGAGGGAGAGACAGATGCAGAGGAGAGACAGATGCAGAGGGAGAGACAGATGCAGAGGGAGAGACAGATGCAGAGGGAGAGACAGATGCAGAGGAGAGACAGATGCAGAGGGAGAGACAGATGCAGAGGGAGAGACAGATGCAGAGGGAGAGACAGATGCAGAGGGAGAGACAGATGCAGAGGGAGAGACAGATGCAGAGGAGGACAGATGCAGAGGGAGAGACAGATGCAGAGGGAGAGACAGATGCAGAGGGAGAGACAGATGCAGAGAGAGGGACAGATGCAGAGGGAGAGACAGATGCAGAGGGAGAGACAGATGCAGAGGGAGAGACAGATGCAGAGGGAGAGACAGATGCAGAGGGAGAGACAGATGCAGAGGGAGAGACAGATGCAGAGGGACAGAGACAGATGCAGAGGGACAGATGCAGAGAGAGACAGATGCAGAGGGAGAGACAGATGCAGAGGGAGAGACAGATGCAGAGGGAGGGACAGATGCAGAGGAGAGACAGATGCAGGGACAGATGCAGAGGGAGAGACAGATGCAGAGGGAGAGACAGATGCAGAGGGAGAGACAGATGCAGAGGGAGAGACAGATGCAGAGGGAGGGACAGATGCAGAGGGAGGGACAGATGCAGAGGGAGAGACAGATGCAGAGGGAGAGACAGATGCAGAGGGAGAGACAGATGCAGAGGGAGAGACAGATGCAGAGGGAGAGACAGATGCAGAGACAGGAGAGACAGATGCAGAGGGAGAGACAGATGCAGAGAGAGAGACAGATGCAGAGGGAGAGACAGATGCAGAGGGAGAGACAGATGCAGAGGGAGAGACAGATGCAGAGAGAGAGACAGATGCAGAGGGAGAGACAGATGCAGAGGGAGGGACAGATGCAGAGGGAGAGACAGATGCAGAGGGAGAGACAGATGCAGAGGAGAGACAGATGCAGAGGGACAGATGCAGAGGGAGGGACAGATGCAGAGGGAGAGACAGATGCAGAGGGAGAGACAGATGCAGAGGGAGAGACAGATGCAGAGGGAGAGACAGATGCAGAGGGAGAGACAGATGCAGAGGGAGAGACAGATGCAGATGAGAGAGACAGATGCAGAGAGAGAGACAGATGCAGAGAGAGAGACAGATGCAGAGAGAGAGACAGATGCAGAGGGAGAGACAGATGCAGAGGGAGACAGATGCAGAGAGAGACAGATGCAGAGACAGATGCAGAGGGAGAGACAGATGCAGAGGAGAGACAGATGCAGAGGGAGAGACAGATGCAGAGGGAGAGACAGATGCAGAGAGAGAGACAGATGCAGAGAGAGAGACAGATGCAGAGGGAGAGACAGATGCAGAGGGAGAGACACATGCAGAGGGAGAGACAGATGCAGAGGGAGAGACAGATGCAGAGGGAGAGACAGATGCAGAGGGAGAGACAGATGCAGAGGGAGACAGATGCAGAGACAGATGCAGAGGGAGAGACAGATGCAGAGGGAGAGACAGATGCAGAGGGAGAGACAAATGCAGAGGGAGAGACAGATGCAGAGGGAGAGACAGATGCAGAGGGAGAGACAGATGCAGAGGGAGAGACAGATGCAGAGGGAGAGACAGATGCAGAGCAGAGGGACAGATGCAGAGGAGAGACAGATGCAGAGGGAGAGACAGATGCAGAGGGAGAGACAGATGCAGAGGGAGAGACAGATGCAGAGGGACAGATGCAGAGGGAGGGACAGATGCAGAGGGAGAGACAGATGCAGAGGGAGAGACAGATGCAGAGGGAGAGACAGATGCAGAGGGAGAGACAGATGCAGAGGGAGAGACAGATGCAGAGGGAGAGACAGATGCAGAGGGAGAGACAGATGCAGAGGGAGAGACAGATGCAGGGAGAGACAGATGCAGAGGGAGAGACAGATGCAGAGGGAGAGACAGATGCAGAGGGAGAGACAGATGCAGAGAGAGAGACAGATGCAGAGGAGAGACAGATGCAGAGGGAGAGACAGATGCAGAGGGAGAGACAGATGCAGAGGAGAGACAGATGCAGAGGGAGAGACAGATGCAGAGGGAGAGACAGATGCAGAGGGAGAGACAGATGCAGAGGGAGAGACAGATGACAGATGCAGAGGGAGAGACAGATGCAGAGGGAGAGACAGATGCAGAGGGACAGATGCAGAGGGAGAGACAGATGCAGAGGGAGAGACAGATGCAGAGGGAGAGACAGATGCAGAGGGAGGGACAGATGCAGAGGGAGGGACAGATGCAGAGGGAGAGACAGATGCAGAGGGAGAGACAGATGCAGAGGGAGAGACAGATGCAGAGGGAGAGACAGATGCAGAGGGAGAGACAGATGCAGAGGGAGAGACAGATGCAGAGGGAGAGACAGATGCAGAGGGAGAGACAGATGCAGAGGGAGAGACAGATGCAGAGGGAGAGACAGATGCAGAGGGAGAGACAGATGCAGAGGGAGAGACAGATGCAGAGGGAGAGACAGATGCAGAGGGAGAGACAGATGCAGAGGGAGAGACAGATGCAGAGGGAGAGACAGATGCAGAGAGAGAGACAGATGCAGAGGGAGAGACAGATGCAGAGGGAGAGACAGATGCAGAGGGAGAGACAGATGCAGAGGGAGAGACAGATGCAGAGGGAGAGACAGATGCAGAGGGAGAGACAGATGCAGAGGGAGAGACAGATGCAGAGAGAGAGACAGATGCAGAGGGAGAGACAGATGCAGAGAGAGAGACAGATGCAGAGGGAGAGACAGATGCAGAGGGAGAGACAGATGCAGAGGGAGAGACAGATGCAGAGGGAGAGACAGATGCAGAGGGAGAGACAGATGCAGAGAGAGAGACAGATGCAGAGGGAGAGACAGATGCAGAGAGAGAGACAGATGCAGAGAGAGAGACAGATGCAGAGAGAGAGACAGATGCAGAGAGAGACAGATGCAGAGACAGATGAGAGAGAGAGACAGATGCAGAGGAGAGACAGATGCAGAGGGAGAGACAGATGCAGAGAGAGAGACAGATGCAGAGAGAGAGACAGATGCAGAGAGAGACAGATGCAGAGGGAGAGACAGATGCAGAGGGAGAGACAGATGCAGAGGGAGAGACAGATGCAGAGGGAGAGACAGATGCAGAGAGACAGATGCAGAGACAGATGCAGAGGGAGAGACAGATGCAGAGGGAGAGACAGATGCAGAGGGAGAGACAGATGCAGAGGGAGAGACAGATGCAGAGAGAGAGACAGATGCAGAGGGAGAGACAGATGCAGAGGGAGAGACAGATGCAGAGGAGAGACAGATGCAGAGGGAGAGACAGATGCAGAGAGAGAGACAGATGCAGAGAGAGAGACAGATGCAGAGAGAGAGACAGATGCAGAGGGAGAGACAGATGCAGAGGAGAGACAGATGCAGAGGGAGAGACAGATGCAGAGGGAGAGACAGATGCAGAGGGAGAGACAGATGCAGAGGGACAGATGCAGAGGGAGAGACAGATGCAGAGGGAGAGACAGATGCAGAGGGAGAGACAGATGCAGAGGGAGGGACAGATGCAGAGGGAGGGACAGATGCAGAGGGAGAGACAGATGCAGAGGGAGAGACAGATGCAGAGGGAGAGACAGATGCAGAGGGAGAGACAGATGCAGAGGGAGAGACAGATGCAGAGGAGAGACAGATGCAGAGGAGAGACAGATGCAGAGGGAGAGACAGATGCAGAGGGAGAGACAGATGCAGAGGGAGAGACAGATGCAGAGGGAGAGACAGATGCAGAGGGAGAGACAGATGCAGAGGGAGAGACAGATGCAGAGGGAGAGACAGATGCAGAGGGAGAGACAGATGCAGAGGGAGAGACAGATGCAGAGAGAGAGACAGATGCAGAGGGAGAGACAGATGCAGAGGGAGAGACAGATGCAGAGGGAGAGACAGATGCAGAGGGAGAGACAGATGCAGAGGGAGAGACAGATGCAGAGGGAGAGACAGATGCAGAGGGAGAGACAGATGCAGATGCAGAGAGACAGATGCAGAGGGAGAGACAGATGCAGAGAGAGAGACAGATGCAGAGGGAGAGACAGATGCAGAGGGAGAGACAGATGCAGAGGGAGAGACAGATGCAGAGGGAGAGACAGATGCAGAGGAGAGACAGATGCAGAGGGAGAGACAGATGCAGAGGGAGAGACAGATGCAGAGGGAGAGACAGATGCAGAGAGAGAGACAGATGCAGAGAGAGAGACAGATGCAGAGAGAGAGACAGATGCAGAGAGAGAGACAGATGCAGAGAGAGAGACAGATGCAGAGAGAGAGACAGATGCAGAGGGAGAGACAGATGCAGAGGGAGAGACAGATGCAGAGAGAGAGACAGATGCAGAGAGAGAGACAGATGCAGAGGGAGAGACAGATGCAGAGAGAGAGACAGATGCAGAGGGAGAGACAGATGCAGAGATGCAGGAGAGACAGATGCAGAGAGAGAGACAGATGCAGAGAGAGAGACAGATGCAGAGGGAGAGACAGATGCAGAGGGAGAGACAGATGCAGAGGGAGAGACAGATGCAGAGGGAGAGACAGATGCAGAGGGAGAGACAGATGCAGAGAGAGAGACAGATGCAGAGGGAGAGACAGATGCAGAGGGAGAGACAGAGAGACACTGCATCAAACACAGCTGCATTGTTTGAGTTTCTACCGGTGTTGCCAGACAGTTGAGTAACTTTTGATAGTTGTAAGAAACAAGGAATTTACAGTAGAATGATAGGTATATTGAATTGACATTGAGAACTAAAATAATGTGTTACCTTTCTAAATCAAATAGAGGCCTGTGTTACCGTTCTAAATGAAATAGAGGCCTGTGTTACCTTTCTAAATGAAATAGAGGCCTGTGTTACCGTTCTAAATGAAATAGAGGTCTGTGTTACCGTTCTAAATGAAATAGAGGCCTGTGTTAAATGAAATAGAGGTCTGTGTTACCGTTCTAAATGAAATAGAGGCCTGTGTTACCTTTTAAATAAATGAAATAGAGGTCTGTGTTACCTTTCTAAATGAAATAGAGGCCTGTGTTACCTTTCTAAATCAAATAGAGGCCCGTGTTACCTTTCTTAATGAAGTAGAGGCCTGTTTTACCGTTCTAAATGAAATAGAGGCCTGTGTTACCTTTCTAAATGAAATAGAGGCCTGTGTTCCCTTTCTAAATTAAATAGAGGCCTGTGTTACCTTTCTAAATGAAATAGAGGCCTGTGTTACCTTTCTAAATGAAATAGAGGCCTGTGTTACCTTTCTAAATGAAATAGAGGCCTGTGTTACCTTTATAAATGAAATAGAGGCCTGTGTTACCTTTATAAATGAAATAGACAGTTACCTTTCTAAATGAAATAGAGGCCTGTGTTACCGTTCTAAATGAAATAGAGGCCTGTGTTACCTTTCTAAATGAAATAGAGGCCTGTGTTACCGTTCTAAATGAAATAGAGGTCTGTGTTACCGTTCTAAATGAAATAGAGGTCTGTGTTACCTTTCTAAATGAAATAGAGGCCTGTGTTACCTTTCTAAATCAAATAGAGGCCCGTGTTACCTTTCTTAATGAAGTAGAGGCCTGTTTTACCGTTCTAAATGAAATAGAGGCCTGTGTTACCTTTCTAAATGAAATAGAGGCCTGTGTTCCCTTTCTAAATGAAATAGAGGCCTGTGTTACCTTTCTAAATGAAATAGAGGCCTGTGTTACCTTTCTAAATGAAATAGAGGCCTGTGTTACCTTTCTAAATGAAATAGAGGCCTGTGTTACCTTTATAAATGAAATAGAGGCCTGTGTTACCTTTATAAATGAAATAGACAGTTACCTTTCTAAATGAAATAGAGGCCTGTGTTACATTTCTAAATGAAATAGAGGCCTGTGTTACCTTTCTAAATTAAATAGAGGCCTGTGTTACCTTTATAAATGAAAGAGAGGCCTGTGTTACCGTTCTAAATGAAATAGAGGCCTGTGTTACCTTTCTAAATGAAATAGAGGCCTGTGTTACCTTTCTAAATGAAATAGAGGCCTGTTTTACCGTTCCAAATGAAATAGAGGCTTGTGTTACCTTTCTAAATGAAATAGAGGCCGGTGTTACCGTTGTAAATGAAATAGAAGCCTGTTGTCACCGTTCTAAATGAAATAGAGGCCTGTGTTACCTTTCTAAATGAAATAGAGGCCTGTGTTACCGTTCTAAATGAAATAGAGGCCTGTGTTACCTTTATAAATGAAATAGAGGCCTGTGTTACCTTTCTAAATGAAATAGACAGTTACCTTTCCGAAGACAGTTTTGACGTAGATGGGCAGGTCTCCGTGGGGACTGCTGAACCCTCCTACTATACTGAAGCCTAGACCCAGAGCTCCTCTGTCCAGACTGATGGTTCTATAAAACTGGGGACTGTAGGAGATATAACATCAACAACATGTCAGATTTGCGGTTCTCCTCCCCCTCTCCCTGTCCCTAGCCTCCTCCCCCTCTCTCTCTCCCTGTCCTCAGCCTCCTCCCCCTCTTCCTATCCTCAGCCTCCTCCCCCTCCCCCTGTCCTCAGCCCCCTCTCCCTCCCCCTCTCCTCAGCCTCCTCCCCCCCTCCCCTCTCCCTGTCCTCAGCCTTCCCCCTCTCCCTCTCCCTGTCCTCAGCCTCCACCCCTTCTCCCTGTCCTCAGCCTCCTCCTCCCCTCTCCCTGTCCTCAGCCTCCTCCCCCTCTCCCTATCCTCAGCCTCCTCCCCCTCTCCCTGTCCTCAGCCTCCTCCCCCTCCCCCTCTCTCTATCCTCAGTCTCCTCTCCCTCTCCCTGTCCTCAGCCTCCTCTACCTTCTCCCTCTTTATAACATGCGATAGCAGCAGAGTCCTACCTCATGTTGTTGTGTAGGGTAGCTGATCCTGTGGAGGGGAGCCCTACATCTCTCTGACCCTGTCCTCCTCCACAGTCCTCATCCACCGACCCTGTAGTCAGCACCTGAAGAACAACGAGACGTTATTAATCCATATTGAAACGCTGTAACAACATATATATTACATATAACAACATACTCTACAGACATATATATTACATATAACAACATAGACTCTACCAACCATATATATCATATATAACACATATAACAACATATATATTACATATAACAACATATATATTACATATAACAACATATATATTACATATAACTACATATATATTACATATAACAACATATATATTACATATAACAACATATATATTACATATAACTACATATATATTACATATAACTACATATATATTACATATAACAACATAGACTCTACCAACCTTATATATTATTACATATTACATAAAGCAACATAGACTATACCAACCATTTATATTACATATAACAACATATATACTACATATTGCATAGACTCTACCAAACATATATATTATATATAACAACATATAACAACATATATTACATATTACATAGACTCTACCAAACATATGTATTACAAACAACAACCATATATATTACATATAACAACATATATATTACATATAACAACATAGACTCTACCAACCATTTATATTACAAACAACAACCATATATATTACATATAACAACCATTTATATTACATATAACAACATATATACTACATATTACATAGACTCTACCAAACATGTATATTACAAACAACAACCATATATATTACATATAACAACATATATATTACATATAACTATATATATATTACATATAACAACATATATATTACATATAACAACCATATATATTACATATTACATAGACTCTACCAAACATGTATATTACAAACAACAACCATATATACTACATATTACATAGACTCTACCAAACATATATATTATATATAGCAACATATAACAACATATATATTACATATAACAACATATATATTACATATAACAACATATATATTACATATAACTATATATATATTACATATAACAACATTTATATTACAAACAACAACCATATATATTACATATAACAACATATATATTACATATAACAACATATAGACTCTACCAACAATATATATTACATATAACAACATATATATTACATATAACTATATATATATTACATATAACAACATATATATTACATATAACAACCATATATATTACATATAACAACATATAGACTCTACCAACCATATATATTACATATAACAACATATATATTCCATATAACAACCATATATATTTCATATAACAACAGAGACTCTACCAACCATATATATTCCATATAACAACCATATATATTTCATATAACAACAGAGACTCTACCAACCATATATATTCCAGCTTTGCTCAGTATTTGCTCTGATAGGAAATGACACAAACCCAACGTAGTGTGTATCCCACCTTATGCATCACCACTGTCCTTATCTCATGGTGGTCTTCAACTGCTGTGGGGGAAAATAGCATTTATTACTGAAAAGGATGTTTTGGGTGTACACTAGTTCACATCCATTCAATGAGTTTACAGCGCTGGAACTGATGTGTCTACTATGAGGTCGAGTTACAAACCAGACATCCCATAATCACAGAGTGAATCTCTCACAGTCGCCTCCTCTCCTCTCTGACGCCTCTCTGTCTCCCCCTGGTGGCTAAACCTTTTACTGCAGTTTACTTTAAGTTACTGTTTACAATGGAGTTGGTATGTTGTTTAAACACTGTTAAATATGTTGAGTCGGCTCAATCTCACTCACAGTGGTCCTGTCCTCTCTGGCGTCTCTCTGTCTCCCCCTGGTGGTGGCTCTGGACCTCATACACAGTGGACGGGGTCAGGGTGGAGCTGTCACTACCGACGGAGTCACCACTCTGGACGACACAACGTTACAAACTTTTAGAGCAGGCGAGTTTTGACAAGAGAAAGACAAAAGCCACAGTGTGACGATAGACATGATGTTGGTGGGGAGAAGAGGCCGTGAAGCCCTCTGTTTATACCTGACTTCCTGAGTAGTGAACGCCGGCGGCTTTGAAGCGAGCGATCTCTAGGATCACTGTTCCACTACTGCAGCTCTGAGAGACACAGCAGAGAGATAGAGAGAAGTTAAACCTGTGTGTGTGTGTCAGATCAGTAGCAGAGTTCCTGTGTGGCTGCTCTCACATCCTCTGTGTGTGTGTGTGTGTGTGTCAATTCTGTAGCAGCGCCGTCACGTGTTCCTGTGTGGTTTCGCTGACTTCCTCTCTAACAACTGAGGTGTGTGTGTCAGCACGGAAACATAGTTCTGTGTGGTTGCTCTGACATCCTCTCTTTCTCTGTGTGTGTGTGTGTGTGTGTGTGTGTGTGTGTGTGTATGTATGTGTGTGTGTGTGTATCACACCTGTAACAGTGAGGTAACGTGTTCCTGTGTAGCTGTTCTGACATCCTCTCTGTTGACTGACAGGATCTGGTCTCCTAGAAACAGCCGTCCGTCTCCGTCAGCCACACCCCCTCCAAGGATCTCAGACACAAACACACCGGTGTCGTTGCTAGTGGAAACATCAACATGACATCACAATAACGTTCATGACAGTTGAGAACCAGTTGACAGTTCAAAACCAGTAGATAGTTGAGAACCAGATGACAGCTGAAACCAGTAGATAGTTGAGAACCAGTTGACAGCTGAAACCAGTAGATAGTTGAGAACCAGATGACAGCTGAAACCAGTAGATAGTTGAGAACCAGTTGACAGCTGAAACCAGTAGATAGTTGAGAACCAGATGACAGCTGAAAACCAGTAGATAGTTGAGAACCAGATGACAGCTGAAAACCAGTAGATAGTTGAGAACCAGTTGACAACTGAAACCAGTAGATAGTTGAGAACCAGTTGACAGCTGAAACCAGTAGATAGTTGAGAACCAGTTGACAGCTGAAACCAGTAGATAGTTGAGAACCAGTTGACAGCTGAAAACCAGTAGATAGTTGAGAACCAGTTGACAGTTCAAAACCAGTAGATAGTTGAGAACCAGTTGACAGCTGAAACCAGTAGATAGTTGAGAACCTGATGACAGCTGAAACCAGTAGATAGTTGAGAACCAGTTGACAACTGAAACCAGTAGATAGTTGAGAACCAGTTGACAGTTCAAAACCAGTAGATAGTTGAGAACCAGTTGACAGTTCAAAACCAGTAGATAGTTGAGAACCAGTTACCTCTTCCCTACAGTGCTGAGCCCCAAGGTCTGTCCAGGTCGTAGTCTGAGCTCCAGCTGGAAGACATCCCACAGGTCCTCCTCCCCGTACTCCTGCTGTTGTCTGAACACCGTGAGACGCACCCGCTGAGGGGTCAGCCTCAACACCCCTATAGCTTCCTCATGGGTGGCCTGGCCCAGGTCTATACCATTCACCTGGAGAAAGAGCGTGAGTGAGAGTGAGAGAGAGAGAGAGAGAGTGAGAGAGAGAGAGAGAAAGAGAGAGAGAAAGAGAGAGAGTGAGATAGAGAGTGAGATAGAGAGTGAGTGAGTGAGTGAGTGAGAGTGAGTGAGTGAGTGAGTGAGTGAGTGAGTGAGTGAGTGAGTGAGTGAGTGAGTGAGAGTGAGTGAGAGAGTGAGAATAGGAGGGAGTGTGAGTGATTCAGCTGGTCCTAAATCCCTCCCCCTTGGCACTAAACCCCTCAATGTACCATGTCTGAAAGGTTCCTCACACCAGATGAGGAAACACTGAAGAGTTAGCTGTATAGCTCTAGTATAACCATACCTCTAGTACCCACTGTCTGATGTCTCTCAGAGCTGCACCTCAATGTGTGTGTGTGTGTGTGTGTGTAACCATACCTCTAGTACCCACTGTCTGATGTCTCTCAGAGCTGCACCTCAATGTGTGTGTGTGTGTGTGTGTGTGTGTGTAACCATACCTCTAGTAGCTGGTCTCCAGCCCACAGCCTCCCGTCTCTCAGAGCTGCACCTCAATGTGTGTGTGTGTGTGTGTGTGTGTGTGTAACCATACCTCTAGTAGCTGGTCTCCAGCCCACAGCCTCCAGTCTCTCAGAGCTGCACCTCAATGTGTGTGTGTGTGTGTGTGTGTGTGTGTGTGTGTGTGTGTGTGTGTGTGTAACCATACCTCTAGTAGCTGGTCTCCAGCCCACAGCCTCCCGTCTCTCAGAGCTGCACCTCAATGTGTGTGTCATTATGGTGTTATGGTGTGTGTGTGTGTGTGTGTGTGTGTGTGTGTGTGTGTGTGTGTGTGTGTGTGTGTGTGTGTAACCATACCTCTAGTAGCTGGTCTCCAGCCCACAGCCTCCCGTCTCTCTGAGCTGCTCCTCCATCATTAACCTCATGGATTATTATTGCCCCCTGGTGGAGAAGAGAGATCATTAACCTCATGGATTGTTATGGTGGAGAAGAGAGAGATCATTAACCTCATGGATTATTATGGTGGAGAAGAGAGATCATTAACCTCATGGATTATTATGGTGGAGAAGAGAGATCATTAACCTCATGGATTATTATGGTGGAGAAGAGAGATCATTAACCTCATGGATTATTATGGTGGAGAAGACAGAGATCATTAACCTCATGGATTATTATGGTGGAGAACAGAGTGATCATTAACCTCATGGATTATTATGGTGGAGAAGAGAGAGATCATTAACCTCATGGATTATTATGGTGGAGAAGACAGAGATCATTAACCTCATGGATTATTATGGTGGAGAACAGAGAGATCATTAACCTCATGGATTATTATGGTGGAGAAGAGAGAGATCATTAACCTCATGGATTATTATGGTGGAGAAGAGAGATCATTAACCTGATGGATTATTATGGCCCCCTGGTGGAGGAGAGAGATCATTAACCTGATGGATTATTATGGTGGAGAAGAGAGATCATTAACCTCATGGATTATTATGGCCCCCTGGTGGAGAAGAGAGATCATTAACCTGATGGATTATTATGGCCCCCTGGTGGAGAAGAGAGAGAAAAGCTACTATGTTATTCTACCCCAGGAGAGGGTGTTCTACAGTACATCATCCCGATGATGAGGCCGAGTTATGTGTCCTTAACAGACCTCCACGGTACACACACTATCACGATCTCTCTCTCTCTCTCCCATCTCTCTCTCTCTCTCTCTTTCTCCCATCTCTCTCTCTCTCTCTTTCTCCCATCTCTCTCTCTCTCTTTCTCCCATCTCTCTCTCCCATCTCTCTCTCTCTCTCTTTCTCCCATCTCTCTCTCTCTCTTTCTCCCATCTCTCTCTCTCTCTCTTTCTCCCATCTCTCTCTCTCCCATCTCTGTCTCTCTCTCTCTCTGTCTCTCTTACCAGTAGCGTGTCACACCCCCCCACGATGCTGAGTCCCAGGCCCAAGTGTCCTTTACAGATCTCTATGGTGCTGCCAACGCCAGGTATTATGGGACAGCTCAGGAGGTCAGGGGTCAGAGCGGAGCCCGTTGGCCAATCAGATCGCCTGCTGGAGGAGGAGGAGGCGTTCCTGGCAGCGCCGACGGAGGAGTGGGGAGGAATGGGGGGATGGGAGGAAGAGACGTGATTGGAGGGATGGAGAAAAGAGGAGAGAGAGATGGAGGGATGGAGGGAGGAAGAGGAGGAGTCCCCACCCATGGGTCCTTGAGTCATCTGCGCCAGAGCGGCTTTATTCCTGATCAAAACAATAACATCTCTGTTAGACATCACAGTCGCCATTTTGGAAATATAATGAGGTAATTGGTGGTCACAGTTGATTAGTTGGTCACCGTATTGACAACGAATAAATCCAAAATAGTTACAATATTTCAAGCACAGTAAAATCATATGACTTTAAAACCAGTCAAATGTCTTTGATATGGTTTGATTTTATTTGATACAAACTCTTCTACACGAAACGTCCAAAAAGGGGGCATCTCAACAGCGTGTAGTGTAATCCCATTTACTGTGTGGCGCGTGGTTCTATACTGTACCTGGTGAGGAGAATCTGGACTTTAGAAGGAGCCCCGTTCAGGATGGCTGTAGCGTTCTGGTGACTACGTCCATACAGGATCTGACCGTTGATCTACAACCAGGACATAATATATAATACTACACATTACTACTATATCTGATGGTACTGTATGTTAGGGGCTGTGGTCCTCTACAACAGTGTTGAGGAATGGCTGTAGCGATCTGGTGACTATGACCATACTTAATCGACGCATCGTCAGTGCCTGGACACAGCCCTTAGCCGTGGTAGATTGGCCATATACCACAAACCCCCAAGGTGCCTTATTGCTATTATAAACATCCTAAATATATGGGGGGGGTTGGTGGGATTTAATCATAGAGGTGGATAGAGGGTCCTTCTTTGTATCTGGCCATCATAGAGGTGGATAGAGGGTCCTTCTTTGCATCTGGCCATCATAGAGGTGGATAGAGGGTCCTTCTTTGCATCTGGCCATCATAGAGGTGGATAGAGGGTCCTTCTTTGTATCTGGCCATCATAGAGGTGGATAGAGGGTCCTTCTTTGTATCTGGCTATCATAGAGGTGGATAGAGGGTCCTTCTTTGTATCTGGCCATCATAGAGGTGGATAGAGGGTCCTTCTTTGTATCTGGCTATCATAGAGGTGGATAGAGGGTCCTTCTTTGTATCTGGCTATCATAGAGGTGGATAGAGGGTCCTTCTTTGTATCTGGTCATCATAGAGGTGGATAGAGGGTCCTTCTTTGTATCTGGTCATCATAGAGGTGGATAGAGGGTCCTTCTTTGTATCTGGCCATCATAGAGGTGGATAGAGGGTCCTTCTTTGTATCTGGCCATCATAGAGGTGGATAGAGGGTCCTTCTTTGTATCTGGCCATCATAGAGGTGGATAGAGGGTCCTTCTTTGTATCTGGCCATCATAGAGGTGGATAGAGGGTCCTTCTTTGTATCTGGTCATCATAGAGGTGGATAGAGGGTCCTTCTTTGTATCTGTGCCATCCTGTATTCTGTGACAGCATGGCCAGCTCCATTCACGGCTGTCTGCATTGAAACTTCTACGAGTCAGTAAAACAAACTGAAAGAGGGGCATACTGCCACCTGCAGTGTGGTGTCTCTTTCTCTAATCTCTCTCACACACACTGACTCACCTCCAGTAGCTCATCTCCCACCCGTATCCGTCCGTCTCGCCCCGCCGCCCCCTGGGGGTCGACCCCGGCCACGTAGACGCCGAGGTGGGCTCTGGAACCTTCCCTGTCCTCCGTCAGGCTGAGACCCAGACCAGGAACCAGACCCTGTCCCGGGGCCTCGGTGCTAGTGACTCCACGGGGACTCTTCTCTAGTTCTATCATATGGAGCTCACCTGGAAGACCTCCATACCTGGACATCATCTTCTCTGTGGGGGGGGCAGAGAGGAAGCAGTAGATATAGAGAAAGAGAGAGAGAATGAAACACAAAAGGATTGAAGTTGGAAATGAAGGCCGTGTTCACCTTCAGAATCAACGCCATATTGCTTATTCTGGTTCAATCCCCTCCTGTCAGTGTCTAGGAGACTAGTG
>NW_024609465.1:140000-182647 GCF_018296145.1 Oncorhynchus tshawytscha
CTACCCATCCCTCTACCTCCCATGATACTGATGCCCAGAGACTGGCCTGAAGAACGCATCAACTTGACCCTGCATGGGGGGGCGGGGGTGGAGAGACAGAGAGAGAGAGAGAGAGAAAGAGAGAAAGAGAAAGCGAGAGAGAGAGAGACAGATAGAGACAGAGAGAGACAGAGAGAGGGATATGCGTCAACAGCAACATTGGGGAAATCCTCTCTATTATCTTTAACAGCAGACTTGTACAGCAGACTTGTACATTTCCTCAGTGAAAACAATATACTGAGCAAGTGTGAAATTGGCTTTTTACCAAATTACCATAAAACAGACAAACAAAACAAAGGCAAAGTCTTGTCATGCTTTGTTGATTTCAAAAAAGCTTCTGACTCCATTTGGCATGAGGGTCTGCAAATTGACGGAAAGCTGTGTTGGGTGAAACACACATGACATTATAAAATCCACAAACAAGTGTGGAGTTAAAAATTGGCAAAAAACATTAACATTTCTTTCCACAGGGTCGTGGGGTGAGACAGGGATGCAGCTTGAGCCCCACCCTCTTTGGAAAATTGAAACTCTGCATGCAGAATTCTGAAAAAACATCCTCTGTGTAAAACACCAAATGAGAGAGACACACACAAAAATATCCTCTGTGTACAACGTAGAACACCAAATAATGCATACAGAGCAAAATTAGGCGGATACCCGCTAACTTTCAAAATCCAGAAAAGAGCCGTTCAATTCTACAACCACCTAAAAGGAGTGATTCCCAAACCTTCCATAACAAAGCCATCATCTACAGAGAGATGAACCTGGAGAAGAGTCCCCTAAGCAAGCCGGTCCTGGGGCTCTGTTCACAAACTGACCCCACAGAAACCCAGGACAGCAGCACAATTAGACCCAACCAAATCCCGAGAAAACAGAAAGATAATTACTTGAAACATTGAAAAGAATTTACAAAAAAAAAAAAGAGCAAACTAGAATGCTATTTGGCCCTTAAACTACTCTACACAGAGAGAGTACACAGTGGCAGAATACCTGACCACTGTGACTGTCCCAAAATTAAGTAAAGCTTAGACAATGTACAGACTCGGTGAGCATAACCTTGCTATTGAGAGAGGTTGCTGTAGGCGGACCTGGCTCTCAAGAGAAACTGAGCTGCACTTCCTAATCTTCTGCCAAATGTATGAACATTTTAGAGACACATATTTCCCTCAGATAAAACAGACCCACAAAGAATTCGAAACAAATCCAATTTTGATAAACTCCCATATCTACTGGGTGAAATACTAAAGTGTGCCATCACAGCAGCACCATTTGTGACCTGTTGCCACAAGAAAAGGGCAACCAGAGAAGAACAAACAACATTGTAAATACAACCCGTACTTATGTTTATATATTTTCTCTTTTGTACTTTAACTATTTGCACATTGTTACAACACTGTACAGTGCATTCAGAAAGTATTCAGACCCCCTTAACTTTTTAAAAATGTTGTTACAGACTTATTCTAAAATGGGTTAAATTACAACAAATCCATCTATACCCCATAATGACAAAGCCAAAACAGGTTTTTAGAAATGTTAAATTAAAGTGTTCAGACCCTTTGCGATGAGACTCCAAATTGAGCTCAGGTGCATCCTGTTTCCATTGATCTTCCTTGAGATGTTTCTACAACTTGATTGGAGTCCACCTGGGATACATTAAATTGATTGGACATGATTTGGAAAGGCACACACCTGTCTATATATGGTCCCACAGATTGGTAGTGCATGTCAGAGCAAAAACTAAGCCATGAGGTGGAAAGAAATGTCCATAGAGTTCAGAGACAGGATTGTGTGTGATATTGGGGAAGGGTACCAAAAAATGTCTACAGCATTGAAGGTCCCCAAGAACACAGTGGCCCCCATCATTCTGAAATGGAAGATTTTTGGAAGCACCAAGACTCTTCCTAGGGCTGGCCGCCTGGCCAAACTGAGCAATCGGGGGAGAAGGTCTTTGGTCAGGGAGGTGACCAAGAACCTGATGGTCACTCTGACAGAGTTCCAGAGTTCCTCTGTTGAGATGGGAGAAACTTCCTGAAGGACAACCATCTCTGCAGCACTCCACCAATCAGGCCTTTATGGTAGAGTGGTCAAACGGAAGCCACTCCTCAGTAAAAGGCACATGACAGCCCACTTGGAGTTTGGGGTATTGAGTTTGCCAAAAGGCACCTAAAGGACTCTCAGACCAAGAGAAACAAGATTCTCCTGTCTGATGAAACCAAGATTGAACTCTTTGGCCTGAATGCCAAGCGTCACGTCTGGAGGAAACCTGGCACCATCCCTACGGAGAAGCATGATGGTGGCAGCATCATGCTGTGGGATGTTTTTCAGTGGCAGGGACTGGGAGACTAGTCAAGATCGAGGGAAAGATGAACGGGGCAAAGTACAGAGAGATCCTTGATGAAAACCTGCTCCAGAGCTCAGGACCTCAAGACTGGGGTGAAGGTTCACCTTCCAACAGAACAACGACCCTAAACACACAGCCAAGACAACACAGGAGTGGCTTCATGGACAAGTCTCTGAGTGTCATTGAGTGGCCCAGCCAGAGCCCGGACTTGAACCCGATCGAACATCTCTGGAAACCTGAAAGCAACGCTCCCCACCCAACCTGACAGAGCTTGAGAGGATCTGCAGAGAAGAATGGGAGAAACTCCCCAAATACAGGTGTGCCGAGCTTGTAGCGTCATGCCCAAGAAGACTTGAGGCTGTAATCGCTGCCAAAGGTTCTTCAACAAAGTACTGAGTAAAGGGTCTGAATTCTTATTGAAATGTGATATTTCAGTTTTTTTTATGTTTTAGAAATTTGCTAAAAATTCTAAAAACGTGTTTTTGCTTCGTCGTTATGGGGTATTGTGATGTCGTTATGGGGTATTGTGATGTCATTATGGGGTATTGTGATGTCGTTATGGGGTATTGTGATGTCGTTATGGGGTATTGTGATGTTGTTATGGGGTATTGTGATGTCATTATGGGGTATTGTGATGTCGTTATGGGGTATTTATTGTGATGTCATTATGGGGTATTGTGATGTCGTTATGGGGTATTGTGATGTCATTATGGGGTATTGTGATGTCGTTATGGGGTATTGTGATGTCATTATGGGGTATTGTGATGTCATTATGGGGTATTGTGATGTCGTTATGGGGTATTTATTGGAATGTCGTTATGGGGTATTGTGATGTCGTTATGGGGTATTGTGATGTCATTATGGGGTTTGTGATGTCGTTATGGGGTATTGTGATGTCATTATGGGGTATTGTGCTGTCATTATGGGGTATTGTGATGTCGTTATGGGGTATTGTGATGTCATTATGGGGTATGGTGATGTCGTTATGGGGTATTGTGATGTTGTTATGGGGTATTGTGATGTCATTATGGGGTATTGTGATGTCGTTATGGGGTATTTATTGTGATGTCATTATGGGGTATTGTGAAATCAAATCAAATTTTATTTGTCACATACACATGGTTAGCAGATGTTAATGCGCGTGTAGCGAAATGCTTGTGCTTCTAGTTCCGACAATGCAGTAATAACGAACAAGTAATCTAACTAACAATTACAAAACTACTGTCTTATACACAGTGTAAGGGGATAAAGAATATGTACATAAGGATATATGAATGAGTGATGGTACAGAGCAGCATAGGCAAGATACAGTAGAAACTACAGTATATACATATGAGATGAGTATGTAAACAAAGTGGCATAGTTAAAGTGGCTAGTGATACATGGATTACATAAGGATGCAGTAGATGATATAGAGTACAGTATCAACGTATGCATATGAGATGAATAATGTAGGGTAGGTAACATTATATTAGGTAGCATTGTTTAAAGATGATACACAGTATTACATAAGGATGCATCGATGATATAGAGTACAGTATCAACGTATGCATATGAGATGAATAATGTAGGGTAAACATTATATTAGGGCATTGTTTAAAGTGGCTAGTGATACATGTATTACATAAGGATGCAGTCGATGATATAGAGTACAGTATATACGTATGCATATGAGATGAATAATGTAGGGTAAGTAACATTATATAAGGTAGCATTATTTAAAGTGGCTAGTGATATATTTACATCATTTCCCATCAATTCCCATTATTAAAGTGGCTGGAGTTGAGTCAGTGTCAGTGTGTTGGCAGTGTCGTTATGGGGTATTGTGATGTCATTGTGGGGTATTGTGATGTCGTTATGGGGTATTGTGATGTCGTTATGGGGTATAGTGATGTCGTTATGGGGTATTGTGATGTCGTTATGGGGTATTGTGATGTCGTTATGGGGTGATGTCGTTATGGGGTTATAGTGTGATGCCATTATAGGGTCGTTATTGGGGTATTGTGATGTCATTATGGGATGTCAGGGTTGAAAGGGGGTATTGTGATGTCGTTGGGATGACAGGGAGGTATTGTGAGCCTGACCAACCAGCCCTGTGGGCTTATAGGGTACTGTGATGTCATTGGGGTGTGTTGTGATGTCATTATGGGGTGTTTGTGGGAAAGACAGGGATAAACAGGGTGAAGGGGGTGGTGTGTGTGCGTGCGCGAGTGTCACAACGTGTGTGTATTAACTGTGTACTACAGCGTTAGACTATAAAGAAGGACAGGAACGTTTACTAACCTTCTAGGTTGAGCCCAACTGAGGTTAGTAGGATAAACCAACATCTCATCCTCTCTCTCTTCTTCCTCTCTCACCTCCTCCTCCTCCTCCTCTCGCTTCCTCTCCACTTTCTTCTCCTCCTCTCTCACTCCATCCACACCTCTCCTCTCCTTCATTGGTACGGGTGGGATTAGGCTACTGGGAAAGAGATCACATGCTTTATAAACAGTAACATTTTCATGTTTAATATTTTGTAGCCTATAACGTTATTCCTTATGATACATTTATCAAAATTAACATTTATAGAGAAATATATACACATTTATGGACTGTCGTTTCTCTTTGTTTATATGAGCTGTTCTTGCCATAATATGGACTTGGTCTTTTACCAAATAGGGCTATCTTCTGTATACCACCCTTACCATGTCACAACACAACTGATTGGCTCAAATGCATTAAGAAGGAAAGAAATTCCACAAATTAACTTTTAACAAGGCACACCTGTTCATTTAAATGCATTCCAGGTGACTATCACATGAAGCTGGTTGAGAGAATGCCAAGAGGTTGCAAAGCTGTCATCAAGGCAAAGGTGTGGCTACTCTGAAGAATCTCAAATATAAAATATTTTTTAAATTGTTTAACACTTTTTTGGTTACTACATGATTCCATATTGTGTTATTTCATAGTTTTGACGTCTTCACTATTATTCTACAATGTAGAACATAGTCAAAATAAAGAACAACCCTTGAATGAGTAGGTGTGTCCAAACCTTTATATACGTATATTTTCCACCCCAAAACGTTTTAAAACGTAAAGATTAAACATGAAACATTTTAAGAAACACAGTTCCTGGGTCAGGGTTTAGTGTCGCACACAGATCAGTCTCATGGTGGCTGTCTAGGAATTCACATGAATATGTTTAACGTAGACTTTGTGTCTCTGTCTGTGTGTCTGTCTGTCTGTCTGTCTGTCTGTCTGTGTCTGTGTGTGTCTGTGTTGTGTCTGTGTGTCTGTGTGTGTGTGTGTATGTGTGTCTGTGTGTGTGTGTGTGTGTGTGTGTGTGTGTGTGTGTGTGTGTGTGTGTGTGTGTGTGTGTGTGTGTGTCTGTGTGTGTGTGTGTGTGTGTGTCTGTCTCTGTCTGTGTGTGTGTGTGTGTCTGTCTCTGTCTGTGTGTGTGTGTGTGTCTGTGTCTGTCTGTGTGTGTGTGTGTGTGTGTGTGTCTGTGTCTGTGTGTGTGTGTGTCTGTGTGTGTCTGTGTCTGTGTGTGTGTCTGTGTGTGTGTGTGTGTGTGTGTGTGTGTGTCTGTGTGTGTGTGTGTGTGTGTGTGTGTGTGTGTGTGTGTGTGAGGTAATGCCCATTATATTGAGTGTAGCCATATCTACACAGCAGGAGACTGTAAAAAGGAAAAGTGTAGAGCAACTGTTACTGTCTGTGTGTGTGTGTGTGTGTGTGTGTGTGTGTGTGTGTGTGTGTGTCTGTGTGTGTGTGTGTGTGTCTGTGTGTGTGTGTGTGTGTGAGTAGTGAGGTGTAAAGCCATTATAGAGTGTCACAGCAGGAGACTGTAAAAGGAGGAAAAGTGTAGAGAGTGTCTGTGTGTGTGTGTGTGTGTGTGTGTGTGTGTGTGTGTGTCTGTCTGTCTCTGTCTGTGTGTGTGGTGTGGTGTGTGTGTGGGAGGAGAGAAGCCCATTATATTGAGTGATAGTGTGGGGTATCTGTCACAGGGAGATGCAAAAAGGAAAAGTGAGTGTGGGGGAGGACAACATGTTATATTGAGGAGAGTAGAGAGGAGGGGAGGAGAGTGTGGGGGAGGGTGTCTGAGGGGTCTCTGTCTGAGAGAGGGGGAGTCTGAGAGAGTCTGGGGGAGGGAGAGGGGGAGGAGAGAGGGGGAGGAGAGAGGGGGTGGGGAGGAAAGGGATTGAGAGAGGGAGGAGAGAGGGGGGGAGGGGGGAGAGGGAGGGGGAGGAGAGAGGGGGGGGGAGGGGGAGGAGAGAGGGGGGGAAGGAGAGAGGGGGAGGGGGAGAGAGGGGGAGGAGAGAGGGGGAGGAGAGAGGGAGGAGGAGGGAGAGAGGGGGGAGAGGGGGAAGGGGGAGAGGGGGAGAGAGGGGGAGGGGAGGGAGAGAGGGGGAGGAGAGAGGAGGAAAGGAGAGGGGGAGGGGAGAGGAAGAGGAGGGGAGAGGGGGGGAGAGAGGGGAGGAGAGAGGGGGAGGGGGGGGGGGGGGAGAGAGGGGGAGGGGGAGGGGGAGGAGGGAGGGGGAGAGGGGGAGGAGAAGGGGGGGAGAGAGGGGGAGGGAGAGGAGGGAGAGAGGGGGGAGGGGGAGGGGGGAGGAGGGGGAGGAGGAGGGGGGGGGGGAGAGAGGGAGGAGAGAGAGGGGGAGGAGAGAGGGGGAGGGGAGAGGGGGGGAAGAGGGAGGGGGAGGAGAGAGAGAGGAGGGGAGGGGGAGGAGAGAGAGGGGGAGGAGAGAGGGGGAGGAGAGAGAGATAACAAAAGGGAGGAGGGGGGGGGGAGGAGGAGAGGGGGAGGGAGAGAGAGAAGAGGGAGAGGGGGAGGGGGGGAGGGGAGGAGGAGGGGAGAGGAGGGGGGGGAGGAGAGAGGGAGGGGGAGGAGAGAGAGATAACAAAAGGGAGAGGGGGGGGGGAGGAGAGGGGGAGGGGGAGGAAGAGAGAGGGGGAGGAGAGAGGGGGGGGGAGAGAAAGGGGGGAGGAGAGAGGGGGGGGAGAGAGAGATAACAAAAGGAGAGAGAGGGGGAGGGGAGGAGAGGGGGGGGGAGAGGAGGGGGAGGAGGGGGGAGGGGGAGGAGAGAGGGAGGAGAGAGGGGGAGGGAGAGAGGGAGGGGGAGAGAGGGGGAGGGGAGAGAGGGGGAGGAAGAGAGAGGGAGGGGGAGGAGAGAGGGAGGAGGAGAGAGGGGGGGAGGAAGAGAGAGGGGGGGGAGGGGGAGGGGAGGAGGAGAGAGGGGGGAGGAGAGAGGGAGGAGAGAGAGAGAGGGGAGGAAGAGAGAGGGAGGAGGGGGGAGAGAGGGGAGGGGGAGGAGAGAGAGGGAGGGGGAGGAGAGAGGGGGGGGAGGAGAGGGAGGGGGGGAGAGAGGGGAGGAAGAGAGAGGGAGGGGGGGAGAGAGAGAGAGGGGGGAGGAGAGAGAGAGGGAGGGGGAGAGAGAGAGGGGAGGGAGGGGGAGAGAGGGGGGGAGAGAGAGGGAGGGGGGGGTGAGAGAGAGGGAGGGGAAGAGAGAGAGAGAGGGAGGGAGAGAGGGGGAGAGAGAGAGAGGGGGGGGGAGAGAGAGGGAGGGGGGTGAGAGAGAGAGAGGGGGAGAGGAGAGAGAGTTTTTCTGACATGACACAGTACTGAGATCTATAGGTGGGTCTAAAAATAGCCTTCTATACCACATGAATGTTAAAAAATATGTTTTGTGGCCTACAGCAGCGGGCTAAGGCACTGCTTCGGGGTGCTTGAGGCGTCACCACAGACCCGGGTTCGATCCCAGGCTGTGTCAGATCCGGCCGTGACCGGGAGTCCCATAGGGCGGCGCACATTTGGCCCAGCGTTATCCGGGTTAGGGGAGGATTTGGCCGGGGGATGGGGCTTTACTTGGCTCATCGCTCTCTAGTGACTCCTTGTGGCGGGCCGGGCGCCTGCAGGCTGACGACGGTCGTCAGTTGAACAGTGATTCCTCTGACACATTGGTGCGGCTGGCCTCCGGGTTCAGAGGTCGGGTGTTAAGGAGCAAGGTTTGGCGGGTCATGTTTCAGACAACGCATGACTTGACCTTTTGGGTATTTTTCTGCCCACAAAATTGGGGAGAAAAATGGGGTAAAATAGCCCACACCCCCAAAAAAAATATGAAATACAGTTTGCTTTCTGGGTCTGAAGCTGTGGCTTGAGAGGTGGAGCTATAAGGCTCAGTGTAGGGTTGAGGTGGAGCTTTAAGACTCAGTGTAGGGTTGAGGTGTAGCTTTAAGACTCAGTGTAGGGTTGAGGTGTAGCTTTAAGACTCAGTGTAGGGTTGAGGTGGAGCTTTAAGACTCAGTGTAGGGTTGAGGTGGAGCTTTAAGACTCAGTGTAGGGTTGAGGTGTAGCTTTAAAGACTCAGCTTTAAGTCAGGTAGGGTTGAGGTGGAGCTTTAAGACTCAGTGTAGGGTTGAGGTGGAGCTTTAAGACTCAGTGTAGGGTTGAGGTGGAGCTTTAAGACTCAGTGTAGGGTTGAGGTGGAGCTTTAAGACTCAGTGTAGGGTTGAGGCTGAAGAAAGCGAGGGTTTGATATAGGGTTGTAAGCTTACCTTTGGATTGGAGCTGTGGCTGAGAGACAGAGGCCGGGGTTCATGCTAGAGTTGGAGTAAGGCTTGAGGCTAGAGCTGAGGTAAGGCTTGAGGTTAGGGTTGGAGTAAGGTTGAGGCTAGAGCTGAGGTAAGGCTTGAGGTTAGGGTTGGAGTAAGGGTTGAGGCTAGAGCTGAGGTAAGGCTTGAGGTTAGGGTTGAGGCTAGAGCTGAGGTAAGGCTTGAGGTTAGGGTTGGAGTTAGGGTTGAGGCTAGAGCTGAGGTAAGGTTTGAGGTTAGGGTTGGAGTAAGGGTTGAGGTTAGGGTTGGAGTAAGGGTTGAGGTTAGGGTTGGAGTAAGGATTGAGGTTAGAGCTGGGGTAAGGGTGGAGGTTAGGGTTGGAGTTAGGGTGGAGGTTAGGGTTGGAGTAAGGGTTGAGGTTAGAGCTGGGGTAAGGGTTGAGGTAAGGGTTGGGGTAAGGGTTGAGGTTAGGGTTGGAGTTAGGGCTTGAGGTTAGAGCTGAGGTAAGGGTAGAGGTTAGGGTTGGAGTTAGGGTTGAGGTTAGAGCTAAGGCTTGAGGTAAGGCTTGAGGTTAGGGTTGGAGTTAGAGTGGAGGTTAGGGTTGGAGTTAGAGGAGGTTAGGTTGAGGTTAGAGCTGAGGTTAGGGTTGGAGTTAGAGTGGAGGTTAGGGTTGGAGTTAGAGTGGAGGTTAGGGTTGAGGTAAGGGTTGGAGTTAGGGTTGAGGTAAGGGTTGGGTTGGAGTAAGGGTTGAGGTTAGGGTTGGGGTAAGGGTTGAGGTTAGGGCTGGGGTAAGGGTTGAGGTTAGGGCTGGGGTAAGGGTTGAGGTTAGGGCTGGGGTAAGGGTTGAGGTTAGGGCTGGGGTAAGGGTTGAGGTTAGGGCTGGGGTAAGGGTTGAGGTTAGGGTTGGAGTTAGGGTTGAGGTTAGAGCTGGGGTAAGGGTTGAGGTTAGGGTTGAGGTTAGGGCTTTATGCTTATTGTTATTTGTTTCAGTTTCAAGACGGGATCTTACCTCTTGTCTGGGGGTGGGGGTCTGGGTGGGCCTTTGGTTGGCGTTGAGGCTGGAGCTGGACTTGTAGCTGATACTACAGGTCTGGGTAGAGAAGGGCCTTGAGGCCTTGGGGCTGTAGCTGGACCTGGAGCTGGAGCTGGGACTGTTGAGGCTGTATCTGGGGCTCCAGGAGGGGTAGGGGAAGGGGTTGGACCTCCAGGGGGTAGGGGAAGAGGTTAGACCTCCAGGAGGGGTAGGGGAAGGGGTTAAACCTCCAGGAGGGGTAGGGGAAGGGGTTATGGACCTCCAGGAGGGGTAGGGGAAGGGGTTGGACCTCCAGGAGGGGTAGGGGAAGGGGTTAGACCTCCAGGAGGGGTAGGGAAAGGGGTTAGACCTCCAGGAGGGGTAGGGGAAGGGCTTGGACCTCCAGGAGGGGTAGGGGAGGGTGTCAAGGGGCAGAGTGAGGGGCCGTCCACCATGATGGATGACAGAGGCTGCTGGGCCATGGAGGCACGGTGCTCCTCTACCAGAAACGAGGGGATGAATGTCACACTGTGGAGTGAAAGGTGATAGAGAGAAATAAAGAGAGAGAAAAAGAGAGAGAAAGAGAGAGAGAAAAGAGAGAGAGAGAAAGAGAGAGAAGAGAGAGAGAGAAAGAGAGAGAGAAAAGAGAGAGAAAAGAGAGAGAGATAAAGAGATAGAGAGAGAGAGAAAGAAAGAAAGAAAGAGAAAAAGAGAGTGAGTGAGTTGATAGAGAGAGACGTAGTTAATGTAGGTATGTGTCTGTGTTTGTGTCAGTTAGACAAAAGTCCTACGACAGTTAAAAAACTAGACAATAATGAAGCTGTCATTACAAACATACTGCAATGATGATGTGATGGAGCTGATCATTACAAACATACTGCATGATGTGATGGAGCTGATCATTACAAACATACTGCAATGATGATGTGATGGAGCTGATCATTACAAACATACTGCATGATGTGATGGAGCTGATCATTACAAACATACTGCATGATGTGATGGAGCTGATCATTACAAACATACTGTAATGATGATGTGTTGGAGCTGATCATTACAAACATACTGTAATGATGATGTGTTGGAGCTGATCATTACAAACATACTGTAATGATGATGTGTTGGAGCTGATCATTACAAACATACTGTAATGATGATGTGATGGAGCTGATCATTACAAACATACTGCAATGATGATGTGATGGAGCTGATCATTACAAACATACTGCATGATGTGATGGAGCTGATCATTACAAACATACTGCATGATGATAAGAGCTGATCATTACAAACATACTGCATGATGTGATGGAGCTGATCATTACAAACATACTGCATGATGTGATGGAGCTGTCATTACAAACATACTGCAATGATGATGTGATGGAGCTGATCATTACAAACATACTGTAATGATGATGTGATGGAGCTGATACTGGACATTATAGGATACTGGATATTAAAGGATATTAAAGGATACTGGATATTAAAGGATATTAAAGGATACTAGATATTAAAGGATATTAAAGGATACTGGATATTAAAGGATATATTAAAGGATACTGGATATTAAAGGATACTGGATATTAAAGGATACTGATATTAAAGGATACTGGATATTAAAGGATATTGGATATTAAAGGATACTGGATATTAAAGGATACTGGATATTAAAGGATATTAAAGGATACTGGATATTAAAGGATACTGGATATTAAAGGACACTGGATATTAAAGGATACTGGATATTAAAGGATATTAAAGGATATTAAAGGATATTAAAGGATATTAAAGGATACTGAATATTAAAGGATACTGGATATTAAAGGATATTAAAGGATATTAAAGGACATTAAAGGATATTAAAGGATACTGAATATTAAAGGATACTGGATATTAAAGGATACTGGATATTAAAGGATACTGGATATTAAAGGATACTGGATATTAAAGGATACTGGATATTAAAGGATACAGGATATTAAAGGATACTGGATATTAAAGGATACTGGATATTAAAGGATACTGGATATTAAAGGATACTAAAGGATACTAAGAAGATATTAAAGGATACTGGATATTAAAGGATACTGGATATTAAAGGATACTGGATATTAAAGGATACTGAATATTAAAGGATACTGGATATTAAAGGATACTGGATATTAAAGGATACTGGATATTAAAGGATACTGACATTAAAGGATAGATATTAAAGGATACTGGATATTAAAGGATACTGGATATTAAAGGATACTATAAGGATATTGGATATTAAAGGATACTGGATATTAAAGGATATTAAAGATACTGATATTAAAGGATATATTAAAGGATACTGATAAAGGATACTGGATATTAAAGGATACTGGATATTAAAGGATACTGATATTAAAGGATACTGGATATTAAAGGATACTGGATATTAAAGATAGATATTGGATATTATTAAAGGATACTGGATATTAAAGGATACTGATATTAAGGATACTGGATATTAAAGGATACTGGATATTAAAGGATACTGGATATTAAAGATAGGATAAAGGATACTGGATATTAAAGGATACTGATATTGGATATTAAAGGATACTGGATATTAAAGGATACTGGATATTAAAGGATATTGAGGATATTAAAAAGAGATACTGGATATTAAAGGATACTGGATATTAAAGGATATTAAAGGATACTGGATATTAAAGGATACTGGATATTAAAAAGGATATTAAAGGATACTGGATATTAAAGGATACTGGATATTAAAGGATACTGGATATTAAAGGATATTAAAGGATACTGGATATTAAAGGATACTGATATTAAAGGATATTAACTGAATATTAAAAATACTGGATATTAAAGGATACTGGATATTAAAGGATACTGATATTAAAGGATACTGGATATTAAAGGATACTGATATTAAAGGATACTGGATATATTAAAGGATACTGGATATTAAAGGATACTGATATTAAAGGATACTGATATTAAAGGATACTGGATATTAAAGGATACTGGATATTAAAGGATACTGGATATTAAAGGATACTGGATATTAAAGGATACTGGATATTAAAGGATACTGGATATTAAAGGATACTGGATATTAAAGGATACTGGATAAAGGATACTGATATTAAAGGATACTGATATTAAAGGATATGATATTAAAGGATATTAAAGGATACTGGATATTAAAGGATACTGCATATTAAAGGATACTGGATATTAAAGGATATTAAAGGATACTGGATATTAAAGGATACTGATACTGATATTAAAGGATACTGGATATTAAAGGATACTGATATTAAAGGATACTGAATATTAAAGGATACTGGATATTAAAGGATATTAAAGGATACTGGATATTAAAGGATACTGGATATTAAAGGATACTGATATTAAAGGATATTAAAGATACTGATATTACTGATATATTAAAGGATACTGGATATTAAAGGATATTGGATATTAAAGGATACTGGATATTAAAGATACTGATATTAAAGGATACTGATATATAAAGGATACTGGATATTAAAGGATATTAAAGGATATTAAAGGATATTAAAGGATATTAAAGGATACTAAATATTAAAGGATACTGGATATTAAAGGATACTGATATTAAAGGATACTGATATTAAAGGATATATTAAAGGATACTGATATTAAAGGATACTGAATATTAAAGGATACTGGATATTAAAGGATATTAAAGGATACTGGATATTAAAGGATACTGGATATTAAAGGATACTGGATATTAAAGGATATTAAAGGATACTGGATATTAAAGGATACTGATATTAAAGGATACTGGATATTAAAATACTGGATATTAAAGGATACTGGATATTAAAGGATACTGATATTAAAGGATACTAAAGATATTAAAGGATATTAAAGGATACTGGATATTAAAGATACTAAAGGATATTAAAGGATACTGGATATTAAAGATATTAAAGGATACTGGATATTAAAGGATACTGGATATTAAAGGATACTGGATATTAAAGGATACTGGATATTAAAGGATACTGATATTAAAGGATACTGGATATTAAAGGATACTGATATTAAAGGATACTGGATATTAAAGGATACTGATATTAAAGGATATTAAAGGATACTGGATATTAAAGGATACTGATAATATTAAAGGATACTGGATATTAAAGGATACTGGATATTAAAGGATACTGATATTAAAGGATACTGATATTAAAGGATACTGGATATTAAAGGATACTGGATATTAAAGGATACTGGATATTAAAGGATACTGAATATTAAAGGATATTAAAGGATACTGATATTAAAGGATATTAAAGGATACTGGATATTAAAGGATACTGAATATTATTAAAGGATACTGGATATTAAAGATAGATATTAAAGGATACTGGATATTAAAGGATACTGGATATTAAAGGATACTGATATTAAAGGATATTAAAGGATACTGATATTAAAGGATACTGGATATTAAAGGATACTGGATATTAAAGGATACTGGACGTTAAAGGATACTGGATATTAAAGGATACTGGATATTAAAGGATACTGGATATTAAAGGATATTAAAGGATACTGGATATTAAAGGATACTGGATATTAAAGGATACTGGATATTAAAGGATACTGAATATTAAAGGATACTGGATATTAAAGGATACTGGATATTAAAGGATACTGAATATTAAAGGATACTGGATATTAAAGGATACTGATGATCAAAGGATACTGGATTTTAAAGGATACTGGATATTAAAGGATACATGATATTAAAGGATATTAAAGGATATTAAAGGATACTGGATATTAAAGGATATTAAAGGATATTAAAGGATATTAAAGGATACTGGATATTAAAGGATATTAAAGGATACTGGATATTAAAGGATATTAAAGGATACTGGATATTAAAGGATATTAAAGGATACTGGATATTAAAGGATACTGGATATTAAAGGATATTAAAGGATACTGGATATTAAAGGATACTGGATATTAAAGGATACTGGATATTAAAGGATACTGGATATTAAAGGATACTGATATTAAAGGATACTGGATATTAAAGGATATTAAAGGATACTGGATATTAAAGGATACTGGTGTTTAAAGGATACTGGATATTAAAGGATATTAAAGGATACTGAATATTAAAGGATACTGGATATTAAAGGATAGTTGATATTAAAGGATACTGGATATTAAAGGATACTGAATATTAAAGGATACTGGATATTAAAGGATACTGGATATTAAAGGATACTGGATATTAAAGGATACTGAATATTAAAGGATACTGGATATTAAAGGATACTGGATATTAAAGATATTAAAGGATACTGATATTAAAGGATATTAAAGGATACTGGATATTAACTGGATATTAAAGGATACTGGATATTAAGATACTGAACGCCAGCGATATTAAAGGATACTGGATATTAAAGGATACTGGATATTAAAGGATACTGGATATTAAAGGATACTGGATATTAAAGGATACTGGATATTAAAGGATACTGGATATTAAAGGATACTGGATATTAAAGGATACTGGATATTAAAGGATATTAAAGGATACTGGATATTAAAGGATACTGGATATTAAAGGATACTGGACATTAAAGGATATTAAAGGATACTGGACATTAAAGGATATTAAAGGATACTGGATATTAAAGGATACTGGACATTAAAGGATATTAAAGGATACTGGATATTGAAGGATATTAAAGGATACTGGATATTAAAGGACACTGGATATTAAAGGATACTGGATATTAAAGGATATTAAAGGATACTGGACATGAAAGGATACTGGACATTAAAGGATACTGGATATTAAAGGACTAGGAAAGACAGGAGAGTTTGGATTCAGCGTTTTGGTTCTGAGGGTGTGTCCTGGTCAACTCCTATCTGGACCTATAACAGAACTCCTCTGCATCACGACTCCAGCCACAGTGTTGGTCAGGTCAGGTTGGTGGCTGGTGTGAATGTCTATATATACAGTAGACTGTAGGTGTGTGTTACCTCATATCTGAACCTATAACAGAGTGTCTCCTCAGCATGGCTCTGCACATAGCGTTGGTCAGGTTGGTGGTGGGTTCTCCGTTAACAGCCAGGATAGTGTCCCCGACTCCCAGCCTCCCGTCCTGACAGACAGACCCTCCACGGACCACTGACCGGATCAACATCCCTGAGCCATCCTTCATAGCACTCACTGTCAGGCCTGTTAACACACACACACATATATACCTGTAGTAACACTCACTGTCAGGCCTGTTAACACACACACACACACACACACACACACACACACACACACACACACACACACACACACACACACACACACACATATATATACCTGTAGTTACACTACAACACATATACCTGTAGTTACACTACAACACATATACCTGTAGTTACACTACAACACATATACCTGTAGTCACACTACAACACACTGCAACACATATACCTGTAGTCACACTACACCACATATACCTGTAGTCACACTACAACACATATACCTGTAGTTACACTACAACACATATACCTGTAGTTACACTACAACACATATACCTGTAGTTACACTACACCACACTACAACACATATACCTGTAGTTAAACTACACCACATATACCTGTAGTTACACTACAACACATATACCTGTAGTTACACTACAACACACTACGACACATATACCTGTAGTTACACTACAACACACTACAACACATATACCTGTAGTTACACTACAACACACTACACCACATATACCTGTAGTTACACTACAACACATATACCTGTAGTCACACTACAACACACTACAACACATATACCTGTAGTCACACTACAACACATATACCTGTAGTCACACTACAACACACTACAGCACATATACCTGTAGTTACACTACAACACATATACCTGTAGTCACACTACAACACACTACAACACATATACCTGTAGTTACACTACAACACACTACAACACATATACCTGTAGTCACACTACAACACACTACAACACATATACCTGTAGTCACACTACAACACATATACCTGTAGTTACACTACACCACATATACCTGTAGTCACACTACAACACATATACCTGTAGTTACACTACAACACATATACCTGTAGTTACACTACAACACACTACAACACATATACCTGTAGTTACACTACAACACTACAACACATATACCTGTAGTTACACTACAACACATATACCTGTAGTCACATTACAACACACTACAACACATATACCTGTAGTCACATTACAACACACTACAACACATATACCTGTAGTTACACTACAACACATATACCTGTAGTTACACTACAACACATATACCTGTAGTCACATTACACCACACTACAACACATATACCTGTAGTTACACTACAACACATATACCTGTAGTTACACTACAACACATATACCTGTAGTTACACTACAACACATATACCTGTAGTTACACTACAACACATAGACATAGAGACGAACACAAACTCAGGTCATGTCATTATAGCTTTTAAAAAAGAGAGAATGTGTTCTCTTCAATTTACCTGGTTGAAACACAGCTGACACCTCTGATAGTGTCAATGTTCAATTAACACAGCTGACACCTCTGATAGTGTCAATGTTTAATTAACACAGCTGACACCTCTGACAGTGTCAATGTTTTAACACAGCTGACACACTCTAATAGTGTCAATGTTTAATTAACACAGCTGACACCTCTGACAGTGTCAATGTTTACACTTAACACAGCTGACACCTCTGACAGTGTCAATGTTTAATTAACACAGCTGACACCTCTGATAGTGTCAATGTTTTAACACAGCTGACACCTCTGATAGTGTCAATGTTTAATTAACACAGCTGACACCTCTGATAGTGTCATATACCTGTAGTTACACTACAACACATATACCTGTAGTTACAATACCTGTTTAATTAACACAGCTGACACCTCTGATAGTGTCAATGTTTAATTAACACAGCTGACACCTCTAATAGTGTCAATGTTTAATTAACACAGCTGACACCTCTGATAGTGTCAATGTTCAATTAACACAGCTGACACCTCTGATAGTGTCAATGTTTAATTAACACAGCTGACACCTCCTCCAATAACAGAGGTAATGTTCTGAGTGACCCCTCAGTGGGGATTCACCCCCAATAACAGAGGTAATGTTATGAGTGACCCCTCAGTGGGGTATCACCCCCAATAACAGAGATAATGTTATGAGTGACCCCTCAGTGGGGATTCTCCTCCAATAACAGAGGTAATGTTCTGAGTGACCCCTCAGTGAGGTTTAACCCCAATAACAGAGGTAATGTTCTGAGTGACCCCTCAGTGGGGATTCACCCCCAATAACAGAGGTAATGTTATGAGTGACCCCCAGTGGGGTATCACCCCAATAACAGAGGTAATGTTCTGAGTGACCCCTCAGTGAGGTTTAACCCCAATAACAGAGGTAATGCTCTGAGTGACCCCTCAGTGAGGTTTAACCCCAATAACAGAGGCAATGCTCTGAGTGACCCCTCAGTGGGGTATCACCCCCAATAACAGAGGCAATGTTCTGAGTGACCCCTCAGTGGGGTTTATCACCCCCAATAACAGAGGTAATGCTCTGAGTGACCCCTCAGTGAGGTTTAACCCCCAATAACAGAGGCAATGCTCTGAGTGACCCCTCAGTGGGGTATCACCCCAATAACAGAGGTAATGTTCTGAGTGACCCCTCAGTGGGGTATCACCCCAATAACAGAGGTAATGTTCTGAGTGACCCCTCAGTGGGGATTCACCCCCCCAATAACAGAGGTAATGTTCTGAGTGACCCCTCAGTGAGGTTTAACCCCCAATAACAGAGGTAATGTTCTGAGTGACCCCTCAGTGGGGATTCACCCCCAATAACAGAGGTAATGTTATGAGTGACCCCTCAGTGGGGTATCACCCCCAATAACAGAGATAATGTTCTGAGTGACCCCTCAGTGGGGATTCACCCCCAATAACAGAGGTAATGTTATGAGTGACCCCTCAGTGGGGTATCACCCCCAATAACAGAGATAATGTTCTGAGTGACCCCCCAGTGGGGTATCACCCCCAATAACAGAGATAATGTTCTGAGTGACCCCTCAGTGGGGATTCTCCTCCAATAACAGAGGTAATGCTCTGAGTGACCCCCTCAGTGGGGTTTCTCTTAATCTGATTGAATTGGGGCCAACTAGTTGTACAAGGACACACACATCCCCCAGCCGTCTGCGCTGACACACACACACACACACACACACACACACACACACACACACACACACACACACACACACACACAGGGTGGAGGTGGGGAACAGGTGACTGGTGGGTTAACCCCCAAAATTGAACTAATGCCAAAAAGACAGACGGCTAGTGTGCGCACACACTCACACACACACACACACACAGACAGACACGTAGGACCCACACACACACACACACACGTAGGACACACACACACACACACACACACGTAGGACCACACACAACGGGAAACACAAACTTGCGGAGGAGTGCATTAGGACTACACACTAATCAGATCACAGCTACACCAAGGGACCACACCAACACACTATGAGCGTACACAATTTGAAGGTAGATCAAAAATAAATGACGTTTTATGTATGTTTAAAATATATAGTTTATTGATTTTTTTTATATTTCTTCTCTCATTACATTCAAATTACAATACAATCATAGTGCATATGGGTTACAGCCACATAGACGATCACAGTTATTGACCTCTGAGAGAAGCTACAGTGAAAGGTCTGATAGGTACACGAACAGACAGCAACTGTATATAAATACATATATATATGAATGTATATAAATATAAATATATATATAAATGTATATATATATATAAATGTATATAAATATATATATAAATGTATATATATAAATATAAATGTATATAAATATATATATATATATAAATGTATATATATATATAAATGTATATAAATATATATATATATAAATGTATATAAATATATATATATAAATGTATATATAAATATATATATCTATAAATATATGTAAATACATATAAATATATATAAATATATATAAATGTATATAAATCTAAATATATATAATCTGTAAAGATAACATCGAGTAATATAATATCATATTAACTATCATCGTTTAACCGCTTATTTTTGTCTGTAGGTTTTCCTTAAGACAGACATTTTCAGTTAATAAATAGGCTAGTAAGAATCCACAAAGACCACAAAGACAGAAACAAAGAAATTAAAAAGCAGTGTCACGCATTTGTGAAGAAACCGTCTCAAAAGAACTAAAGTGTCACGCATTTGTCTTCACAAACAAAACAAACATGAAACAACAACCCCCATGCATTCCCCAAGGCAAGAAACAAAACATGACAGACTTACAAAATGTTCTCACACACACAACCATCTCTTTTTTTTAACAAACTACATGTTAAAAACAAACGAGAGGGTCACATAAACTGTGTTCTCACAAATGTGTGTTCTAACAAACGATGGGAAAAACAAACAAAACAAACAAAACAAAACAAACAAAACACGTGTTCTCACAAATCTCTCACAACTTTCTCAAATGTGTTCTCACAAGAAGGTGAGTTCACAAAAACAACACATGTTCACACAAAACTGCCAAAGCATACCATACACAGTACAGTAAGAAATATATATATATAGTTATAAATGTAAGAGCTTTATCTCTTTGGTGTAATTTTGAACATCTAATGTTGGTAAGGTGTCAGGCAAGGTAATAATTATAAACACACCTTAGTGCTAAAATAACAACGATATGCTCACAAGATTCTGTCGTCCCAAATGGACCAAGATAATTTCACAAAGCATTCTAGGTCTGAATGCTCACACACAAAGTAAAGTAGCCAAACTACACTGCAGAAGTTTGATCCGTTCAAAAATGGATTCCACGGAAACGATCTTCTCTAAAGTGATGGCAAATAACCAAATCAATAACATGACTGTAGTCCTACCATGTTGCTGACAAACCTAGAGACAAAACAGACAGTTGTCACTGGCATTCCTGTCATTCAAGTGATGATGACAATGTGGCAGGTAGCCTAGTGTTTAGAGGAGGCAGGTAGCCTGGTGGTTAGAGGAGGCAGGTAGCCTAGTGGTTAGAGGAGGCAGGTAGTCTAGTGGTTAGAGGAGGCATGTAGCCTAGTCGTTAGAGGAGGCAGGTAGCCTAATGGTTAGAGGAGGCAGGTAGCCTAGTGGTTAGAGGAGACAGGTAGCCTAGTGGTTAGAGGAGGCAGGTAGCCTAGTGGTTAGAGGAGGCAGGTAGCCTGGTGGTTAGAGGAGGCAGGTAGCCTAGTGGTTAGAGGAGGCAGGTAGCCTAGTGGTTAGGAGGCAGGTAGCCTAGTGGTTAGAGGAGGCAGGTAGCCTAGTGGTTAGAGGAGGCAGGTAGTCTAGTGGTTAGAGGAGGCAGGTAGCCTGGTGGTTAGAGGAGGCAGGTAGCCTGGTGGTTAGAGGAGGCAGGTAGTCTGGTGGTTAGAGGAGGCAGGTAGCCTGGTGGTTAGAGGAGGCAGGTAGCCTAGTGGTTAGAGGAGGCAGGTAGCCTAGTGGTTAGAGGAGGCAGGTAGCCTAGTGGTTAGAGGAGGCAGGTAGCCTAGTGGTTAGAGGAGGCAGGTAGACTAGTGGTTAGAGGAGGCAGGTAGTCTAGTGGTTAGAGGAGGCAGGTAGCCTGGTGGTTAGAGGAGGCAGTTAGCCTAGTAGTTAGAGGAGGCATGTAGCCTAGCTGTTAGAGGAGACAGGTAGCCTAGTAGTTAGAGTGTTGGGCCAGTAACCGCAAAGGTTCTTGGGTCGAATCCCCGAGCTGACAAGGTAAAAATATATAATTCTGCCACTGAACAAGGCAGTTAACCCACTGTTTCCCAGTAGCCTAGTTAAATAAAGGTTCAGTTCTCTGTCTCTTTCACAGTAATCAACAAGGGTTTTCTTATTAACAGAGGTCCACTCTCTCTTTCACAGTAATCAACAAGGGTTTTCTTATTAACAGAGGTCCACTCTCTCTTTCACAGTCATCAAAATGGGTTTTCTTATTAACAGAGGTCCACTCTCTCTTTCACAGTCAACAACATGGGTTTTCTTATTAACAGAGGTCCACTCTCTCTTTCACAGTCATCAATATGGGTTTTCTTATTAACAGAGGTCCACTCTCTCTTTCACAGTCAACAACATGGGTTTTCAGAGGTCCACTCGCTCTTTCACAGTCAACAACATGGGTTTTCTTATTCACAGAGGACCATTCTCTCTTTCACAGTCAACAGCATGGGTTTTCTTATTAACAGAGGTCCACTCTCTCTTTCATAGTCAACAACATGGGTTTTCTTATTAACAGAGGTCCACTCTCTCTTTCACAGTCAACAACATGGGTTTTCTAATTAACAGAGGTCCCCTCTCTCTTTCACAGTCAACAACATGGGTTTTCAGAGGTCCACTCCCTCTTTCACAGTCAACAACATGGGTTTTCAGAGGTCCACTCTCTCTTTCACAGTCAACAACATGGGTTTTCTTATTAACAGAGGTCCACTCTCTCTTTCACAGTCAACAACATGGGTTTTCTAATTAACAGAGGTCCACTCTCTCTTTCACAGTCAACAACATGGGTTTTCTTATTAACAGAGGTCCACTCTCTCTTTCACAGTCAACAACATGGGTTTTCTAATTAACAGAGGTCCACTCTCTCTTTCACAGTCAACAACATGGGTTTTCTTATTAACAGAGGTCCACTCTCTCTTTCACAGTCAACAACATGGGTTTTCTAATTAACAGAGGTCCACTCTCTCTTTCACAGTCAACAACATGGGTTTTCTTATTAACAGAGGTCCAGAGGTCCTCTCTCTTCTCTTTCACAGTCAACAACATGGGTTTTCTTATTAACAGAGGTCCATTGGCTCTTTCACAGTCAACAACATGGGTTTTCTTATTAACAGAGGTCCATTCTCTCTTTCACAGTCAACAACATGGGTTTTCTTATTAACAGAGGTCCACTCTCTCTTTCACAGTCAACAACATGGGTTTTCTATGGTGCCCTTAATAAAAAGTGCAAGTCAACTTTCTTCCTCTCTCTCTCTCTCTTTCTCTCACGTTTTCAACTTGATTGATTGAATTCAATACGACTTTATGAATTCAATAAGCCCTTTTAACAGATATTCCCTTATTAAAAACACCAGTGTTCACCTCATCTCCTGAAAAAATCTTTGACTTCCCTCAATTATCAGTTTCTCCTCCTCTCCGCCCAGTATCGCCGTGCCGACGACGTACACACACAGACACCCCGCCACAATGAAAAACACCGATAACATACCAAGGCTACGGTTGCCCCTGACAACAGTGATTGTCCTCTCAAAATGGCTGCCGAAAGAAGGGGGCGGGGCCAGGAGCTTATCGCCGTCCTCCATGTTGCCGCTGGAACAATGACGCGGAGATTTCTCGTCCTGAGAAAGATAACAGAAAATAAAGGGATGAATCAATCAATCAACGGAAGGATGGATGAAGGAACTGATGGATGACTGGACAAAAAAAAGAAGGATACACGGATGAATGAAGGGCGTGAGTCAGTAGCCTAACTGTTTGTGTCCAATGTATCGCTGTCCATTTGTAGCAGGCCTACAAGCTTTTCAGAACAGTTAGGGACACCAAGAGAGCTTCTGTGTTGTTCTTAGAACAGGTGTACGGTAGAGGTAGCATGCTTGGTGCCCATAATCAACACTGGAAACCTTAACGTTTGAGAGAAGCATTGGCTCATTCAGGGTAATTTAAGTGAAAGTCGAAAAACAAAAAACCTGCTGAGTGATTTAATGTCGGACAGTGAATGATTGTAACGTCCTCACAATGAAGAAGACACTAGGCACTAGCACTTTCTCTGAACCTCGCCCGATGACACCGATCCAGCTGGCCCGATGACACCGATCCAGCTGGACCGTTGACACTGATCCAGCTGGCCCGATGACACCGATCCAGCTGGCCTGATGACACCGATCCAGCTGGTCCAATGACACTGATCCAGCTGGTCCAATGACACCGATTCAGCTGGCCCAATGACACTGATCCAGCTGGCCCAATAACACCGATCCAGCTGGCCCAATGACACTGATCCAGCTGGCCCAATGACTCTAAACAGGAAATAAACTAAGCTATAGACGGAACAGTGTTGTATCTACAGGTCAGTACAGGAACCTATAGAGGGAACAGTGTTGTATCTACAGGTCAGTACAGGAACCTATAGAGGGAACAGTGTTGAATCTACAGGTCAGTATGATACAGGAACCTATAGAGGGAACAGTGTTGTATCTACAGGTCAGTACGATACAGGAACCTATAGAGGGAACAGTGTTGTATCTACAGGTCAGTATGATACAGGAACCTATAGAGGGAACAGTGTTGTATCTACAGGTCAGTACAGGAACCTATAGAGGGAACAGTGTTGTATCTACAGGTCAGTATGATACAGGAACCTATAGAGGGAACAGTGTTGTATCTACAGGTCAGTACAGGAACCTATAGAGGGAACAGTGTTGTATCTACAGGTCAGTACGATACAGGAACCTATAGAGGGAACAGTGTTGTATCTACAGGTCAGTATGATACAGGAACCTATAGAGGGAACAGTGTTGTATCTACAGGTCAGTACGATACAGGAACCTATAGAGGGAACAGTGTTGTATCTACAGGTCAGTACAGGATACAGGAACCAGTACAGGAATAGAGGGAACAGTGTTGTATCTACAGGTCAGTACAGGAACCTATAGAGGGAACAGTGTTGTACTACAGGTCAGTACAGGAACCTATAGAGGGAACAGTGTTGTATCTACAGGTCAGTATGATACAGGGACCTATAGAGGGAACAGTGTTGTATCTACAGGTCAGTACGATACAGGAACCTATAAAGGGAACAGTGTTGTATCTACAGGTCAGGACAGGAACCTATAGAGGGAACAGTGTTGTATCTACAGGTCAGTACGATACAGGAACCTATTGAGGGAACAGTGTTGTACTACAGGTCAGTACAGGAACCTATAGAGGGAACAGTGTTGTATCTACAGGTCAGTACAGGAACCTATAAAGGGAACAGTGTTGTATCTACAGGTCAGTACGATACAGGAACCTATAAAGGGAACAGTGTTGTATCTACAGGTCAGTATGATACAGGAACCTATAGAGGGAACAGTGTTGTATCTACAGGTCAGTACGATACAGGAACCGAGTATGGCAGAATGTGAACACTATTTACTGAAGTATAATCAATTTGGAATAGGCCACTTCTCTAAGGGTTGGGAGGATAAAAACATACCCTAGGTTGACTAGTTCCTATTCACACACTTGACTCATATCTTTCCATTTGTTTGACCTGAAAAGGTACTATAGCAAACAGTAAGGTGAGCTGGCTGCCTGCGTTTAGCATATAACCACTGTTGCTTTAGCATAGCATATAACCACTGTTACTTTAGCATAGCATATAACCACTGTTGCTTTAGCATAGCATATAACCACTGTTGCTTTAGCATAGCATATAACCACTGTTGCTTTAGCATAGCATATAACCACTGTTGCTTTAGCATAGCATATAACCACTGTTGCTTTAGCATAGCATATAAACACTGTTGCTTTAGCATAGCATATAACCACTGTTGCTTTAGCATAGCATATAACCACTGTTGCTTTAGCATAGCATATAACCACTGTTGCTTTAGCATAGCATATAACCACTGTTGCTTTAGCATATAAACACTCGTGTCTTGTTTTTTTTTCTCTTTCGTTTGTTATCATTTCCACACGATTTCGAGTTCTTCGTTACACTAACAGAGCAAAACGTACTTTCTAGAGTTAGCATTGTGAGCACTGCTTTTGTTCCAAGTTATTTCGGTCCTTACAGTAGACTGGCGAAGCTAACCCTGAGGTGTTGATGTCACTTGACTGTTAGGAAGGCTTCTTACCTTCAGTGTGGAGCACGGTTGGCTGTTCCTCTGCTGTGAGCCGTAGCTGTTAGCATGCGCCTGCTGTGTGGAGGAGGCTAGCATCCCAGCTGAGTAGAGAGTATCCTTCTCATCTCTCGATAACAACTGGGTCTCGTCTCTCGACGACCTCGACGACTCTGGGATGGACTCCAGGACACAACACTCGATCTGGGGGATACGTGAAAGGTCAAAGGTGGAGGGTCAGAGGTGGAGAGGGTCTGTAGGAAACGGAGAGGAATATAGACCCGATAGAGTTCTGGTCTGACCGAATTAGCATCGAAGCTAACAGGGTAAAGAGAGTAGTTGTGAATGGGGGAATTGGACACTCTCTTTCTCTCTCTACCTGTCTCTCTCTCTCTTCACCTCCTCCTCAACTACCTTACCTTCTCTCTTTCTAATCTCTCTCCTCACCTCCTCCCCACCTACCTTTCCTTCTCTGTTTCTACTCCCTTTCTCCAACTCTCTCTCTCTCCCCACCCCTTTCTCTCTCTAGTAGTGTGGTCAGGCATTGTGTTCATTTCTCAACACCATGAAATATTCAGCAGGTTGGTAACAAGAGGCTCTCTCTGCTGCCCTACTGTTCCTAGGACACAGGCAACAACAAGAGTTACAACACACTGTGGGCAGAAACAAAACAAACTACATGTACTGACTGTGTTATGGTGGTAGATATAAACTACATGTACTGACTGTGTTATGGTGGTAGATATAAACTACATGTACTGACTGTGTTATGGTGGTAGATATAAACTACATGTACTGACTGTGTTATGGTGGTAGATATAAACTACATGTACTGACTGTGTTATGTGATAGGTGGTAGATATAAACTACATGTACTGACTGTGTTATGGTGGTAGATATAAACTACATGCACTGACTGTGTTATGGTGGTAGATATAAACTACATGTACTGACTGTGTTATGGTGGTAGATATAAACTACATGTACTGACTGTGTTATGGTGGTAGATATAAACTACATGTACTGACTGTGTTATGGTGGTAGATATAAACTACATGCACTGACTGTGTTATGGTGGTAGATATAAACTACATGTACTGACTGTGTTATGGTGGTAGATATAAACTACATGTACTGACTGTGTTATGGTGGTAGATATAAACTACATGTACTGACTGTGTTATGGTGGTAGATATAAACTACATGTACTGACTGTGTTATGGTGGTAGATATAAACTACATGTACTGACTGTGTTATGGTGGTAGATATAAACTACATGTACTGACTGTGTTATGGTGGTAGATATAAACTACATGTACTGACTGTGTTATGGTGGTAGATATAAACTACATGTACTGACTGTGTTATGGTGGTAGATATAAACTACATGTACTGACTGTGTTATGGTGGTAGATATAAACTACATGTACTGACTGTGTTATGGTGGTAGATATAAACTACATGTACTGACTGTGTTATGGTGGTAGATATAAACTACATGTATTGACTGTGTTATGGTGGTAGATATAAACTACATGTACTGACTGTGTTATGGTGGTAGATATAAACTACATGTACTGACTGTGTTATGGTGGTAGATATAAACTACATGTACTGACTGTGTTATGGTGGTAGATATAAACTACATGTACTGACTGTGTTATGGTGGTAGATATAAACTACATGTACTGACTGTGTTATGGTGGTAGATATAAACTACATGTACTGACTGTGTTATGGTGGTAGATATAAACTACATGTATTGACTGTGTTATGGTGGTAGATATAAACTACATGTACTGACTGTGTTATGGTGGTAGATATAAACTACATGTACTGACTGTGTTATGGTGGTAGATATAAACTACATGTATTGACTGTGTTATGGTGGTAGATAAACTACATGTATTGACTGTGTTATGGTGGTAGATATAAACTACATGTACTGACTGTGTTATGGTGGTAGATATAAACTACATGTACTGACTGTGTTATGGTGGTAGATATAAACTACATTTACTGACTGTGTTATGGTGGTAGATATAAACTACATGTACTGACTGTGTTATGGTGGTAGATATAAACTACATGTACTGACTGTGTTATGGTGGTAGATATAAACTACATGTACTGACTGTGTTATGGTGGTAGATATAAACTACATGTACTGACTGTGTTATGGTGGTAGATATAAACTACATGTACTGACTGTGTTATGTGATAGGTGGTAGATATAAACTACATGTACTGACTGTGTTATGGTGGTAGATATAAACTACATGTATTGACTGTGTTATGGTGGTAGATATAAACTACATGTATTGACTGTGTTATGGTGGTAGATATAAACTACATGTACTGACTGTGTTATGGTGGTAGATATAAACTACATGTACTGACTGTGTTATGGTGGTAGATATAAACTACATGTACTGACTGTGTTATGGTGGTAGATATAAACTACATGTACTGACTGTGTTATGGTGGTAGATATAAACTACATGTACTGACTGTGTTATGGTGGTAGATATAAACTACATGTACTGACTGTGTTATGGTGGTAGATATAAACTACATGTACTGACTGTGTTATGGTGGTAGATATAAACTACATGCACTGACTGTGTTATGGTGGTAGATATAAACTACATGTACTGACTGTGTTATGGTGGTAGATATAAACTACATGTACTGACTGTGTTATGGTGGTAGATATAAACTACATGTACTGACTGTGTTATGGTGGTAGATATAAACTACATGTACTGACTGTGTTATGGTGGTAGATATAAACTACATGTACTGACTGTGTTATGGTGGTAGATATAAACTACATGTACTGACTGTGTTATGGTGGTAGATATAAACTACATGTACTGACTGTGTTATGGTGGTAGATATAAACTACATGTACTGACTGTGTTATGGTGGTAGATATAAACTACATGTATTGACTGTGTTATGGTGGTAGATATAAACTACATGTATTGGCTGTGTTATGGTGGTAGATATAAACTACATGTATTGACTGTGTTATGGTGGTAGATATAAACTACATGTACTGACTGTGTTATGGTGGTAGATATAAACTACATGTACTGACTGTGTTATGGTGGTAGATATAAACTACATGTACTGACTGTGTTATGGTGGTAGATATAAACTACATGTACTGACTGTGTTATGGTGGTAGATATAAACTACATGTACTGACTGTGTTATGGTGGTAGATATAAACTACATGTACTGACTGTGTTATGGTGGTAGATATAAACTACATGTACTGACTGTGTTATGGTGGTAGATATAAACTACATGTACTGACTGTGTTATGGTGGTAGATATAAACTACATGTACTGACTGTGTTATGGTGGTAGATATAAACTACATGTACTGACTGTGTTATGGTGGTAGATATAAACTACATGTACTGACTGTGTTATGTGATAGGTGGTAGATATAAACTACATGTACTGACTGTGTTATGGCGGTAGATATAAACTACATGTACTGACTGTGTTATGGTGGTAGATATAAACTACATGTACTGACTGTGTTATGGTGGTAGATATAAACTACATGCACTGACTGTGTTATGGTGGTAGATATAAACTACATGTACTGACTGTGTTATGGTGGTAGATATAAACTACATGTACTGACTGTGTTATGGTGGTAGATATAAACTACATGTACTGACTGTGTTATGGTGATAGATATAAACTACATGTACTGACTGTGTTATGGTGGTAGATATAAACTACATGTACTGACTGTGTTATGGTGGTAGATATAAACTACATGTATTGACTGTGTTATGGTGGTAGATATAAACTACATGCACTGACTGTGTTATGGTGGTAGATATAAACTACATGCACTGACTGTGTTATGGTGGTAGATAAACTTTGGCTATTCTCTCCATGTATATACATTATTTATCTTTCTTAAAAACCCCACTGTGTTAGTCAGATATTAATGACTCATCATTTTATACAGGAGGAGGGTGTGGGTCCCCCTAGTATAAACACCCCCTAGTATACAGGAGGACGGTGGTCCCCCTAGTATACAGGAGGACTGGTGTGGGCCCTGGCTATTCTCTCCATGTATACATTATTTATCTTTCTTAAAAACCCCCTAGTATACAGGAGGAGGGTGGGTCCCATAGTATACAGGAGGAGGGTGGGTCCCCCTAGTATACACCCCCTAGTATACAGGAGGACGGTGGTCCCCCTAGTATACAGGAGGACGGTGGTCCCCTAGTATACAGGAGGAGGGTGGGTCCCCCTAGTATACACCCCCTAGTATACAGGAGGACGGTGGGTCCCCCTAGTATACAGGAGGAGGGTGGTATACAGGAGGAGGGTGGTATCCAGGAGGAGGGTGGTATTCAGGAGGAGGGTGGTATACAGGAGGAGGGTGGTATCCAGGAGGATTGTGGTATACAGGAGGAGGGTGGTATACAGGAGGAGGGTGGTATTCAGGAGGAGGGTGGTATACAGGAGGAGGGTGGTATACAGGAGGAGGGTGGTATACAGGAGGAGGGTGGTATCCAGGAGGAGGGTGGTATCCAGGAGGAGGGTGGTATCCAGGAGGAGGGTGGTATCCAGGAGGAGGGTGGTATACAGGAGGAGGGTAGTATACAGGAGGAGGGTGGTATCCAGGAGGAAGGTGGGTAGTATACAGGAGGAGGGTGGTATACAGGAGGAGGGTGGTATACAGGAGGAGGGTGGGTCGGTGGGCCCCCTAGTATACAGGAGGAGGGAGGTATACAGGAGGAGGGTGGTATCCAGGAGGATGGTGGGTGGTATACAGGAGGAGGGTGGTATACAGGAGGAGGGTGGTATACAGAGGAGGTGGTATACAGGAGGAGGGTGGTATACAGGAGGAGGGTGGTATACAGGAGGAGGTGGTATCCAGGAGGAGGGTGGTATACAGGAGGAGGGGTATACAGGAGGAGGGTGGGTCGGTGGGCCCCCTAGTATACAGGAGGAGGGCGGTATACAGGAGGAGGGTGGTATCCAGGAGGATGGTGGGTGGTATACAGGAGGAGGGTGGTATACAGGAGGAGGGTGGTATACAAGAGGAGGTGGTATACAGGAGGAGGGTGGTATACAGGAGGAGGGTAGTATACAGGAGGAGGTAGTATCCAGGAGGAGGGTGGTATCCAGGAGGAGGGTGGTATACAGGAGGAGGTGGTATACAGGAGGAGGGTGGTATACAGGAGGAGGGTAGTATACAGGAGGAGGGTGGTATCCAGGAGGAAGGTGGGTAGTATACAGGAGGAGGGTGGTATACAGGAGGAGGGTGGGCCGGTGGGTAGTATACAGGAGGAGGGGAGGTATACAGGAGGAGGGTGGTATACAGGAGGAGGGTGGTATACAGGATGAGGGTAGGTGGTGGGCCCCCTAGTATACAGGAGGAGGGAGGTATACAGGAGGAGGATGGTATCCAGGAGGAGGATGGTATACAGGAGGAGGGTGGTATACAGGAGGAGGGTAGTATCCAGGAGGAGGGTGGTATACAGGAGGAGGGTGGTATACAGGAGGAGGGTGGTATACAGGAGGAGGTGGTATACAGGAGGAGGGTGGTATACAGGAGGAGGGTAGTATACAGGAGGAGGGTGGTATCCAGGAGGAAGGTGGGTAGTATACAGGAGGAGGGTGGTATACAGGAGGAGGATGGTATACAGTATACAGTGTTCGAGTGTTTTGGGTTACTGTCGTACCGGCAGCGGTTTGGCGACGCCGATGCGCACGACCCCGTAGCCGGTGGTTTTGAGGACGTGCACGGCTCGCTCCAGCGTCGACCGGACCAGGTCCACGTCGTTGACGGACATGAGCCGGTCACCGGGCAGCAGGCGTCCGTCTGAGTCGGCCACGCCACCGGGGACCAGGGAGCGGATCACCAGGACAGTCTTAGAGTCGTCCTCTGGGTCCTGGAGAGGGACAACATAAGGAACAGGTGAACACCAGTTCAAAGGTCATGTCCTCCCAAAGGTCAAGTCCAATAGAAAGGAGAGAGTACAATTGTTTTGCTTCCCAGTTCATCTTTTTTTTTATTGTCTTTCCAAAGGATCCACTCCTTTGCCCACCATCCTCTCCTCATCTCCTCGTCTACATTACTAGTGATCCAAACCAGTTGAAAGAGAGGAGAGTAGGAAGCTAGACGTTAGACCATCGAGATGCACCACAGTCTTACCTGGTAGTCTAGGATGCTGAATCCCAGGCCTTCCTCTCCCTTCACCAGCTCTATCACCTGACTGTCTCTCTCCCACATGGCCAGAGGAGGAGACACAGGCTTATTAAAACCACGACTCCCACAATCCATGTTGTTACAACCAGGAAGTAGACAGCAGGGCTGGTCATACTGGGACTGGGAGAGGAGAAAGAGAGAGTTAGGGCACATCTCATATGACACCCCGGCTGCAGTCTGATTGACTATCCTTCCACCCTTCTTCCAGAAATAGTGTCTAAATAGTGTCACTCCGCCTAATGGTAGCAAAAGGATTGGATTGACCCCACCAATATGTCTGACACCATCTCCATATCCCTCCATTTCCCCATTCCTCCATCTCCATATCCCTCCATCTCCCCATCCCTCCATCTCCATCCATCTCAATATCCCTCCTTCTCCATATCCCTCCATCTCCATATCCCTCCATTTCCCCATTCCTCCATCTCCTCATCCCTCCATCTCCATCTCCCTCCATCTCCATAAACCTCCATCTCCCTCCATCTCTATATCCCTCCATCTCCATATCCCTCCATCTTCATATTCCTCCATCTCTATATGCCTCCATCTCTATATCCCTCCATCTCTATATCCCTCCATCTCTATATCCCTCCATCTCTATATCCCTCCATCTTCATATCCCTCCATCTCCATATCCCTCCATCTCTATATCCCTCCATCTCCATATCCCTCCATCTCCATATCCCTCCATCTCTATATCCCTCCATCTTCATATCCCTCCATCTCCCCATCTCCCCATCCCTCCATCTCCATATCCCTCCATCTCTATATCCCTCCATCTCTATATCCCTACATCTCCATATCCCTCCATCTCTATATCCCTCCATCTCTATATCCATACATCTCCATATCCCTCCATCTCTATATCCCTCCATCTCCATATCCCTCCATCTCTATATCCCTACATCTCCATATCCCTCCATATCCCTCCATCTCCATATTCCTCCATCTCTATATCCCTCCATCTCCATATCCCTCCATATCCCTCCATCTCCATATCCCTCCATATCCCTCCATCTCCATATCCCTCCATCTCCATATCCCTCCATCTCCATATCCCTCCATCTCTATATCCCTCCATCTCCATATCCCTCCATCTCCATATCCCTCCATCTCCATATCCCTCCATCTCCATATCCCTCCATCTCTATATCCCTCCATCTCTATATCCATACATCTCCATATCCCTCCATCTCTATATCCCTCCATCTCCATATCCCTCCATCTCTATATCCCTACATCTCCATATCCCTCCATCTCTATATCCCTCCATCTCTATATCCCTCCATCTCCATATCCCTCCATCTCTATATCCCTCCATCTTCATATCCCTCCATCTCCATATCCCTCCATATCCCTCCATCTCCATATTCCTCCATCTCTATATCCCTCCATCTCCATATCCCTCCATATCCCTCCATCTCCATATCCCTCCATATCCCTCCATCTCCATATCCCTCCATCTCCATATCCCTCCATCTCCATATCCCTCCATCTCTATATCCCTCCATCTCTATATCCCTCCATCTCCATATCCCTCCATCTCCATATCCCTCCATCTCCATATCCCTCCATCTCCATATCCCTCCATCTCCATATCCCTCCATCTCTATATCCCTCCATCTCTATATCCCTCCATCTTCATATCCCTCCATCTCCATATCCCTCCATCTTCATATTCCTCCATATCCCTCCATCTCTATATCCCTCCATCTCCATATCCCTCCATCTCTATATCCCTCCATCTTCATATCCCTCCATCTCCATATCCCTCCATCTTCATATCCCTCCATCTCTATATCCCTCCATCTCCATATCCCTCCATCTCCATATGCCTCCATCTCCATATCCCTCCATCTCCATATCCCTCCATCTCCATATCCCTCCATCTCCATATCCCTCCATCTCTATATCCCTCCATCTCCATATCCCTCCATCTCCATATCCCCCATCTCCATATCCCTCCATCTCTATATCCCTCCATCTCTATATCCCTCCATCTCCATATTCCTCCATCTCCCCACCCCTCCATCTCCCCATCTCTCTAGCTCCCCTCCATTTCCCTATTCCTCCATCCCACCGTCCATCACCCCATCCCTCCTCCCCACCCCTCCATCTCCCCATCTCTCTAGCTCCCCTCCATTTCCCTATTCCTCCATCCCACCGTCCATCACCCCCATCCCTCCATCTCCCCCTCCATCCCTCCTCCCCACCCCTCTCTACCTTGCTATTGAACTCAGCCAGTAGCTCTTTGAGGGGGAGCTGTACATCTTCATCATCAGCATCATCGTGGTCACTGTCCCGTAGCTGTGGGTGCACGACGCGGCAGCACACCATACAAACACACAGAGGCAGCTCTCTCAGAACGCTGATCACCTCTCTGTGAGTCTCTCCTATCAGAGGGATACCATTCGCCTGGGAGAGGGGAGAAGCTTGTCTGGTCAGCAAACATGTTGTATGTACTGTATGTAGCTACATCATAGCAGAACAGGGTCAATGCTCCATTGGATGTGTGGATGGATGAATACATGAACGACTAAACAAATGAATGAATGAATGAACAAAGCAGTGAATTAAAGAACAAATTAATTCATTAATAAACCAAATGAATGAACGAATGAATATCCCTCCTCCATCTTCTGTACATCTGTCACTCCAGTGTTTAATTGCAATATTGTAATTACTTCGCCACTATGGCCTATTTATTGCCTTACCTCCCTTATCTTACCTCATTGACACACACTGTAATATAGACTTTTTCTACTGTATTATTGACTGTATGTTTGTTTATCCGATGTGTAACTCTGTGTTGTTGTTTGTGTCGAACTGCTTTGCTTTATCTTGGCCAGGTTGTAAATGAGAACTTGTTCTCAACTGGCCTACCTGGTTAAATAAAGGTGTTCCCAACTGGCCTACCTGGTTAAATAAAGGTGTTCTCAACTTGCCTACCTGGTTAAATAAAGGTGTTCTCAAATGGCCTACCTGGTTAAATAAAGGTGTTCTCAACTGGCCTACCTGGTTAAATAAAGGTGTTCTCAACTAGCCTACCTGGTTAAATAAAGGTGTTCTCAACTGGCCTACCTGGTTAAATAAAGGTGTTCCCAACTGGCCTACCTGGTTAAATAAAGGTGTTCTCAACTGACCTACCTGGTTAAATAAAGGTGTTCTCAACTAGCCTACCTGGTTAAATAAAGGTGTTCTCAACTGGCCTACCTGGTTAAATAAAGGTGTTCTCAACTAGTCTACCTGGTTAAATAAAGGTGTTCTCAACTAGCCTACCTGGTTAAATAAAGGTGTTCCCAACTGGCCTACCTGGTTAAATAAAGGTGTTCTCAACTGGCCTACCTGGTTAAATAAAGGTGTTCTCAACTAGCCTACCTGGTTAAATAAAGGTGTTTTCAACTGGCCTACCTGGTTAAATAAAGGTGTTCTCAACTAGTCTACCTGGTTAAATAAAGGTGTTCTCAACTAGCCTACCTGGTTAAATAAAGGTGTTCCCAACTGGCCTACCTGGTTAAATAAAGGTGTTCTCAACTGGCCTACCTGGTTAAATAAAGGTGTTCTCAACTGGCCTACCTGGTTAAATAAAGGTGTTCCCAACTGGCCTACCTGGTTAAATAAAGGTGTTCCCAACTGGCCTACCTGGTTAAATAAAGGTGTTCCCAACTGGCCTACCTGGTTAAATAAAGGTGTTCCCAACTGGCCTACCTGGTTAAATAAAGGTGTTCCCAACTGGCCTACCTGGTTAAATAAAGGTGTTCTCAACTGGCCTACCTGGTTAAATAAAGGTGTTCTCAACTGGCCTACCTGGTTAAATAAAGGTGTTCTCAACTGGCCTACCTGGTTAAATAAAGGTGTTCTCAACTGGCCTACCTGGTTAAATAAAGGTGTTCCCAACTGGCCTACCTGGGTAAATAAAGGTGTTCCCAACTGGCCTACCTGGTTAAATAAAGGTGTTCTCAACTAGCCTACCTGGTTAAATAAAGGTGTTCTCAACTGGCCTACCTGGTTAAATAAAGGTGTTCCCAACTGGCCTACCTGGTTAAATAAAGGTGTTCCCAACTGGCCTACCTGGTTAAATAAAGGTGTTCCCAACTGGCCTACCTGGTTAAATAAAGGTGTTCCCAACTGGCCTACCTGGTTAAATAAAGGTGTTCCCAACTGGCCTACCTGGTTAAATAAAGGTGTTCCCAACTAGCCTACCTGGTTAAATAAAGGTGTTCCCAACTGGCCTACCTGGTTAAATAAAGGTGTTCCCAACTGGCCTACCTGGTTAAATAAAGGTGTTCTCAACTGGCCTACCTGGTTAAATAAAGGTGTTCTCAACTGGCCTACCTGGTTAAATAAAGGTGTTCTCAACTGGCCTACCTGGTTAAATAAAGGTGTTCTCAACTGGCCTACCTGGTTAAATAAAGGTGTTCTCAACTGGCCTACCTGGTTAAATAAAGGTGTTCTCAACTGGCCTACCTGGTTAAATAAAGGTGTTCTCAACTGGCCTACCTGGTTAAATAAAGGTGTTCCCAACAGGCCTACCTGGTTAAATAAAGGTGTTCCCAACTGGCCTACCTGGTTAAATAAAGGTGTTCCCAACAGGCCTACCTGGTTAAATAAAGGTGAAATATGTTTTGTTTAAATGAATGCCTGGATGTGAATCAGTGCGTCCCTCCCACCTCCAGTATCTGGTCTCCAGGGTGTATCTTCCTGCTCTGTCCGACGGGGCCCTCAGGTAAGACCGAGCACAGGTAGTGGTGTCCTGCCCTGGCCTCCATGCTGATGCCTAGACCACTGGTCTCACTGAACCTCTCCAGCTGACACACCTGGGAAGAGGAAGGATAGTAGGGGTTAATAACACTCTCTATAGCTGACACACCTGGGAAGGGGAGGGATAGTAGGGGTTAATAACACTCTCTATAGCTGACACACCTGGGAAGAGGAGGGATAGTAGGGGTTAATAACACTCTCTATAGCTGACACACCTGGGAAGGGGAGGGGTAGAGGGGTTAATAACACTCTATAGCTGACACACCTGGGAAGGGGAGGGATAGTAGGGGTTAATAACACTCTCTATAGCTGACACACCTGGGAAGGGGAGGGATAGTAGGGGTTAATAACACTCTCTATAGCTGACACACCTGGGAAGGGGAGGGATAGTAGGGGTTAATAACACTCTCTATAGCTGACACACCTGGGAAGGGGAGGGATAGTAGGGGTTAATAACACTCTCTATAGCTGACACACCTGGGAAGGGGAGGGATAGTAGGGGTTAATAACACTCTCTATAGCTGACACACCTGGGAAGGGGAGGGATAGTAGGGGTTAATAACACTCTCTATAGCTGACACACCTGGGAAGAGGAGGGATAGTAGGGGTTAATAACACTCTCTATAGCTGACACACCTGGGAAGGGGAGGGATAGTAGGGGTTAATAACACTCTCTATAGCTGACACACCTGGGAAGGGGAGGGATAGTAGGGGTTAATAACACTCTCTATAGCTGACACACCTGGGAAGAGGAGGGATAGTAGGGGTTAATAACACTCTCTATAGCTGACACACCTGGGAAGGGATAGTAGGGGTTAATAACACTCTCTATAGCTGACACACCTGGGAAGAGGAGGGATAGTAGGTTAATAACACTCTCTATAGCTGACACACCTGGGAAGGTTAATAAACTCTCCTCTCTATAGCTGACACACCTGGGAAGAGGGAGGGATAGTAGGGGTTAATAACACTCCTCTCTATAGCTGACACACCTGGGAAGAGGAGGGATAGTAGGGGTTAATAACACTCTCTCTCTGGGAAGAGGAGGGATAGTAGGGGTTAATAACACTCTCCTCTCTATAGCTGACACACCTGTGAAGGGGAGGGATAGTAGGGGTTAATAACACTCTCTATAGCTGACACACCTGGGAAGGGATAGTAGGGGTTAATAACACTCTCCTCTCTATAGCTGATACACCTGGGAAGAGGAGGGATAGTAGGGGTTAACAACACTCTCTATAGCTGACACACCTGGGAAGAGGAGGGATAGTAGGGGTTAATAACACTCTCTATAGCTGACACACCTGGGAAGGGGAGGGATCATAGGGGTTAATAACACTCTCCTCTCTATAGCTGACACACCTGGGAAGAGGAGGGATAGTAGGGGTTAATAACACTCTCTATAGCTGACACACCTGGGAAGGGATAGTAGGGGTTAATAACACTCTCCTCTCTATAGCTGATACACCTGGGAAGAGGAGGGATAGTAGGGGTTAACAACACTCTCTATAGCTGACACACCTGGGAAGAGGAGGGATAGTAGGGGTTAATAACACTCTCTATAGCTGATACACCTGGGAAGGGGAGGGATAGTAGGGGTTAATAACACTCTCCTCTCTATAGCTGACACACCTGGGAAGAGGAGGGATAGTAGGGGTTAATAACACTCTCTATAGCTGACACACCTGGGAAGAGGAGGGATAGTAGGGGTTAATAACACTCTCTATAGCTGACACACCTGGGAAGAGGAGGGATCGTAGGGGTTAATAACACTCTCTATAGCTGACACACCTGGGAAGGGGAGGGATAGTAGGGGTTAATAACACTCTATAGCTGACACACCTGGGAAGGGATAGTAGGGGTTAATAACACTCTCCTCTCTATAGCTGTACAGTCGAGGCTAAAAGTTTTGAGAATGACACAAATATTCATTTCCACAAAGTTTTCTGCTTCAGTGTTTTTAGATATTTTTGTCAGATGTTACTATGGAATACTGAAGTATAATTACAAGTGTCAAAGACTTTTATTGACAATTACATGAAGTTGATGCAAAGAGTCAATATTTGCAGTGTTGACCCTTCTTTTTCAAGACCTCTGCAATCCGCCCTGGCATGCTGTCAATTAACTTCTGGGCCACATCCTGACTGATGGCAGCCCATTCTTACATAATCAATGCTTGGAGTTTGTCAGAATTTGTGGGTGTTTGTTTGTCCATCCGCCTCTTGAGGATGGACCACTAGTTCTCAATGGGATTAAGGTCTGGGGAGTTTCCTGGCCATGGACCCAAAATATCGATGTTTTGTTCCCCGAGCCACTTAGTTATCACTTTTGCCTTATGGCAAGGTGCTCCATCATGATGGAAAATGCATTGTTCATCACCAAACTGTGATGAACAATGGTTGGGAGAAGTTGCTCCCGGAGAATGTATTGGTACCATTCTTTATTCATGGCTGTGTTCTTAGGCAAAATTTGTGAGTGAGCCCACTCCCTTGGCTGAGAAGCAACTCCACACATGAATGGTCTCATGATGCTTTACTGTTGGCATGACACAGGACTGATGGTAGCGCTCACCTTGTCTTCTCCGGACAAGCTTTTTTCCGGATGCCCCCAAACAATCGGAAAGGGGATTCATCAGAGAAAATGACTTTACCCCAGTCCTCAGTAGTCCAAACCCTGTACCTTTTGCAGAATATCAGTCTGTCCCTGATGTTTTTCCTGGAGAGAAGTGGCTTCTTTGCTGCCCTTCTTGACACCAGGCCATCCTCCAAAAGTCTTCGCCTCACTGTGCGTGCAGATGCACTCACACCTGCCTTCTGCCATTCCTGAGCAAGCTCTGTACTGGTGGTGCCCCGAACCCGCAGCTGACTCAACTTTAGGAGACGGTCCTGGCGCTTGCTGGACATTCTTGGACGCCCTGAAGCCTTCTTCACAACAATTGAACCGCTCTCCTTGAAGTTCTTGATGATCCGATAAATGGTTGATTTAGGTGCAATCTTACTGGCAGCAATATCCTTGCATGTGAAGCCCATTTTGTGCAAAGCAATGATGACGGCACGTGTTTCCTTGCAGGTAACCATGGTTGACAGAGGAAGAACGATGATTCCAAGCACCACCCTCCTTTTGAAGCTTCCAGTCTGTTATTCAACTCAATCAGCATGACCGAGTGATCTCCAGCCTTGTCCTCGTCAACACTCACACCTGTGTTAACGAGAGAATCACTGACATGATGTCAGCTGGTCTTTTTGTGGCAGTGCTGAAATGCAGTGGAAATGTTCTTTTGGGGATTCAGTTCATTTGCATGGCAAAGAGGGACTTTGCAAATGAATTGCAATTCATCTGATCACTCTTCATAACATTCTGGAGTATATGCAAATTGCCATCATACAAACTGAGGCAGCAGAATTTGTGAAAATGTATATTTGTGTCAATCTCAAAACTTTTGGCCACGACTGTTCTATGTATATACGTTATACGTATATTCTATATAGCTGTACTCTGGATAGCTGTACTCTATATAGCTGTACTCTGGATCGCTGTACTCTGGATAGCTGTACTCTATATCGCTGTACTCTGGATAGCTGTACTCTGGATAGCTGTACTCTCTATAGCTGTACTCTCTATCGCTGTACTCTGGATAGCTGTACTCTCTATCGCTGTACTCTGGATAGCTGTACTAATCCAGAGGTAATATTTGTAGACAGACAGATATACGTTTGGAACAAGCATTTGCGTCAGTCATTACAAACTGTAATCTGGTATATGATCATATGTGTAACTATGAGAAGTTAGTCTGAGACGTACAACCACTTGATATCTGGGTCCCAGAGCAGCCTGCCACCTGTTCTTCAACTCCTCTTCCTCTGCTGCCGTCAGCTTCACTCCTTCACACACACACACACACACACACACACACACGCACGCACGAACACACACGCACGGACGCACACGCACGGACGCACACACACACACACACGCATTTAGTCACACCTCTAACAGCCTTCCAGTAAAGAATAGTAACCTCCTCACTACCTCTAACAGCCTTCCAGTAATCAGAGTTGATTTACAGTAACCTCCTGTAGAGAACTACCTCTAACAGCCTTCCAGTACTCAGAGTTGATTTACAGTAACCTCCTGTAGAGAACTACCTCTAACAGCCTTCCAGTACTCAGAGTTGATTTACAGTAAGTAACATCCTGTACTAGAGTAACTAGAGAACTACCTCTAACAGCCTTTCCAGTAATCAGAGTTGATTTACAGTCCAGAACTACCTCTAACAGCCTTCCAATCAGAGTTGATTTTATCCAGAACTACCTCTAACATCCCAGAGTTGATTTACAGTAACATCCTAGAGAACTACCTCTAACAGCCTTCCAGTAATCAGAGTTGATTTACAGTAACATCCTGTAAAGAACTCAAACAGCTCAATATAAACCAAAGGGAGGTCAAGAAATGATCTGAAATCAGCTAAATGAGATGACTGAACATTTGACTGCAGCGGACTAAGAATAGGACCGAGCACACATACACACACACACACACACACACACACACACACACACACACACACACACACACACACACACACACACACACACACACTCGTGCATAATATGTACCGGTTCTGGCGTCTAGTCGTTGTTCAGAGTACATCATACTGGCTCTTCTGGACATCTCACGCAGAGACATTTGTTTTCCTGTGGCCCAAACACACACACACACCACACACACACCACACACACACACAGACAGAGTTAACAATGTACGTTTGTAACTTGTGTATGAAGACAGCAAAGTAGATGTAATCCCACTAGACACACACTGGTTGAATCAACGTTGGTTTTCAATGAAATGACAACGTTGCATCAACGTGGATTAGATGTTGAATTGACGTCTCTGTAGCCAGCGGGATGCTACAGTCGTTGAATGAATGAATGTGTTTATGGTCTGTTTGTGACAACTGTTGATATAAAAGTTCTCTATTAATAGTTGACCTCTGTTGATGTGAAAATGACTATTAATAGTTGACCTCTGTTGATGTGAAATGACTATTAATAGTTGACCTCTGTTGATGTGAAAATGACAATTAATAGTTGATCTCTGTTGATGTGAAAATGACTATTAATAGTTGACCTCTGTTGATGTGAAAATGACTATTAATAGTTGACCTCTGTTGATGTGAAAATGACTATTAATAGTTGACCTCTGTTGATGTGAAAATGACTATTAATAGTTGACCTCTGTTGATGTGAAAATGACTATTAATAGTTGACCTCTGTTGATGTGAAAATGACTATTAATAGTTGACCTCTGTTGATGTGAAAATGACTATTAATAGTTGATCTCTGCTGATGTGAAAATGACTATTAATAGTTGACCTCTGTTGATATAAAAGGTCTCTATTAATAGTTGACCTCTGTTGATGTGAAAAGGTCTCACTAATAGTTGACCTCTGTTGATGACACAAGTCTGGTCTGTCTTGTCATGTTTCCCTGTCTCTGTACGGGTGACGACGTAGGGCTCCAGGGGAGGAGGGGGATACTTCATGGTTTTACCCATCCTAGAGGCCCTCTCATCAGCCTCAGTCTGACTATCTGGCCTGTCTTCCTGAGGACCTCCAGGGCTCTCTGCTCACTGCAGCCCTGCAGGCTGACACCATCCACCTGAAGAGAGAATACAGAGAGGTGGAGAAG
>NW_024609466.1:0-5000 GCF_018296145.1 Oncorhynchus tshawytscha
GTGGAAATGTGGAGCAAGATTGAGCTAGCAAAATAATAAACTTCTCTATCTAACATATTTAAACATGTTGTGAATTTTCTCTATAATTTAGCCTAACAGGGTGGAAATGTAATACTGGGACATACAGACTAACAACATGAAAAATGTTTTTTTTTTAAATAGCTAAAACTGCGCGTTTATATTTATTTAGCTTTGCACCATTGTTTTCTTACCATTGAAATGGTGACACTTCCTGAATGTGGTGTCATTGTAGAAAAGGGTATTTTTCTTAAATGGAAGGGTCACACAGATCATCTTAAATAAAATAATAATAAATACAATAATCATTATTGATGAGAGAAAATTTAACTAAGACTATAAAATAATGAAGAAGGATTTTAAATACTTATTATTTTGTGGCTTATATTTGTCGTGGAATATGATGAATAATACAGAGGGACATCGCTAAAACACCTACGTCCCTTTACAGATATGTTTGTGTTTTTAAGGAAAAGGACATCTGAACTTATATTACATTCCTTCTGGGATCCACATTTTACAACAAATAAGAAGTGATATTTCCTGGAGACAGAAAAGGCACCTTACGGTAGGAATGACCCAGCTACAGAATGGCAACGGCAGTGATTGACAACATCTACCATGACTCTATGATAATAATTGTGTAAATGAGACCTAGCAAACAAGCAGAACCAAAGATATTGTAGTTCCCTTAATCTCAAAGTGCTTAAAGCAGTAGTGGAATGGTATCAAACACAAGGTTTCCATGTGTTTGATGATGCCATTTCATTCGCTCCGTTCCTGACATTATTATGAGCCGTCCTCCCCTCAGCAGCCTCCTCTGATGTTTGTATCCTGTTAACCCATGACAGTACAGAGCCCAGAGTGTAGACAGACAATTTGGTTAACTGGCTTAATCAGTCGTGTCTGGACTGTATCAATGAGAGACAAAATGGCAGTTGATTTTCTAACTCAACGCCGAAAACCATCTCACTCTTACTGAGTGGCCAAGAAGTTTAGCAGGGAGACCTATCCAGGTAGCCTCCCAAATAGCACCCTAATCCCTATATAGTGCAGTACTTTTAACTAGAGCCCTGTGGGCCCTATGTAGGGAATAGGGTTCCATTTGGAGCAGAGATCCAGAGAACTGCTCCAACAGGTGTCGACAGCCTCCATTCTGCTGCCTTACAGCTGTGGTCACCAACCTTTTCTGAGTCAACATAATTTTCGCAGTCAAAAAGCAAGCCGAGATCTACCGCTCAGATTCTTTTTAAAACATGACATAAAAACGGAACATTAACCTAATAAAAACAGTTTTGTAGGAATGAGGTTTGTGCAGTAGGCCAAACACATTATCACAGCATATTGGCTATATAACTGGCCTGCCAATATTGTTCTTTTCAGAACATATTAGATTTCAGTTAATGCATTCATCTCAAGATAGCTAGGTGGGACAACCACATATCTCAGGCATAGAAAGTACATTTCCCCTCAATAATGTAGCTACAGGCTTTGCTGTCCTAGCTTCAGGGGGAAGCTGGTTCCACCATTGGGGTGCCAGGACAGAGAAGAGTTTGGATTGGGCTGAGCGGGAGCTCAGGGGGTAGGAGGGCCAAGAGACCTCGGGTTGGGGTTAGAGAATAGCCTGAAGTTAGGGGGGGGCAGTTCCTCTTGCTGTTCCGTAGGGAAGTCCCATGGTCATGTAGTGGATGAGAGCTTCGACTGGAAGCCAGTGCAGTGTGCGGAGGAGCGGGGTGACATGACAGCAGTTGGGAAAGTGCCTTGCATAAATGTTATTTGACAAGACTGATGGTACCTGCATCTGATGGTCCTGGTGCTTTCAAGACAACTCGGGGGAACTCTAGGGAAAAAATGAAGTCAAAGAGTGCTCTTCAGGTCAGAAATTCGGAGCCCTAGAAAGATGCCAGAGTTTCCGACTTGGAATTCCAAGTTGGATGATCATTCAAAATATTTTTTCTAACCGGATCTAGTTTTTTCAGAGTTCCCAGTTGTCCTGAACGCACTGAAGTCGGAGGTCTGCTATTTGTTTTGAACGCAGCATTAGTCTCAGCAGAGAGAGGGAGAGAGCAGCAGAGGGTCCTCCTCTCACGGTCCCTGATCTCTCCTTCCTTTCCTCTGGTGAGACTGACCAGAGAGAGGGAGAGAGCAGCAGAGGGTCCTCCTCTCACGGTCCCTGATCTCTCCTTCCTTTCCTCCGGTGAGACTGACCAGAGAGAGGGAGAGAGCAGCAGAGGGTCCTCCTCTCACGGTCCCTGATCTCTCCTTCCTTTCCTCCGGTGAGGCTGACCAGAGAGAGGAGACACTGTCTTCCACCTGCTCTCTCCTTCTTTTCCTCCGGTGAGACTGACCAGAGAGAGGAGACACTGTCTTCCACCTGCTCTCCTTCCTTTCCTCCGGTGAGACTGACCAGAGAGAAGAGACACTGTCTTCCACCTGCCCTCTCCTTCCTTTCCTCTGGTGAGACTGACCAGAGAGAGGAGACACTGTCTTCCACCTGCTCTCCTTCCTTTCCTCCGGTGAGACTGACCAGAGAGAGGAGACACTGTCTTCCACCTGCTCTCCTTCCTTTCCTCCGGTGAGACTGACCAGTGAGAGGAGACACTGTCTTCCACCTGCTCTCCCTCCTTTCCTCCGGTGAGACTGACCAGAGAGAGGAGACACTGTCTTCCACCTGCTCTCCTTCCTCCTCTGGTGAGACTGACCAGAGAGAAGGGACACTGTCTTGCTCTCCTTCCTTTCCTCCGGTGAGACTGACCCACTGTCTTCCACCTGCTCTCCTTCCTTTCCTCCGGTGAGACTGACCAGAGAGAGGAGACACTGACCAATATTGAGAGAGGAGACACTGTCTTCCACCTGCTCTCCTTCCTTTCCTCTGGTGAGACTGACCAGAGAGAAGGGACACTGTCTTCCACCTGCTCTCCTTCCTTTCCTCTGGTGAGACTGACCAGAGAGAGGAGACACTGTCTTCCACCTCTCCTTCCTTTCCTCCTGAGACTGACCAGAGAGAAGGGACACTGTCTTCCACCTGCTCTCCTTCCTTTCCTCCGGTGAGACTGACCAGAGAGAGGAGACACTGTCTTCCACCTGATGGCAAAACTCGAGTCGCACCACATCTGCCTCAGGCACAAATTCATGTTGTTCCTATGACCAGAGAAAGGGAAATATTCCTCAATATTGAAATAGACAGGACAAGCTGCTAATACTAATAAAAAGGCAGGGCTCTCGATACACATCGTTACTCATTCATTGCAGCGCGAGTGGAAGTAGGGAGAAGCAAGTTTTATGCTTTGTAGTAGCGTTGGATAATAACAGTGTTGACAGTGCTGAATAAACTTCGACATGAACTCGCTCATAAAAAAAACACTTATTTGCTGTTGACAGTCTCTCTCTGGTCATTGTTTTAAGAGTTATGAAATCTCATGTATTCATCAAACTTTGCTGTGGCCGAGGTTGTGGGAGCCGTAGGCACAATGAAATGGTTCAAAATGGGAACACTTTGCTTACCCGTATACAGGGCTTCTGAATCAAGTGCACCCACCACCCACAGGGCTTCTGAATCAAGTGCACCTACCACCCACAGGGCTTCTGAATCAAGTGCACCTACCACCCACAGGGCTTCTGAATCAAGTGCACCTACCACCCACAGGGCTTCTGAATCAAGTGCACCTACCACCCACAGGGCTTCTGAATCAAGTGCACCTACCACCCACAGGGCTTCCACAGTGCTTCTGAATCAAGTGCACCTACCACCCACAGGGCTTCTGAATCAAGTGCACCTACCACCCACAGGGCTTCTGAATCAAGTGCACCTACCACCCACAGGGCTTCTGAATCAAGTGCACCTACCACCCACAGGGCTTCTGAATCAAGTGCACCTACCACCCACAGGGCTTCTGAATCAAGTGCACCTACCACCCACAGGGCTTCTGAATCAGTGCACCTACCACCCACAGGGCTTCTGAATCAAGTGCACCTACCACCCACAGGGCTTCTGAATCAAGTGCACCTACCACCCACAGGGCTTCTGAATCAAGTGCACCCTACCACCCACAGGGCTTCTGAATCAAGTGCACCTACCACCCACAGGGCTTCTGAATCAAGTGCACCTACCACCCACAGGGCTTCTGAATCAAGTGCACCTACCACCCACAGGGCTTCTGAATCAAGTGCACCTACCACCCACAGGGCTTCTGAATCAAGTGCACCTACCACCCACAGGGCTTCTGAATCAAGTGCACCTACCACCCACAGGGCTTCTGAATCAAGTGCACCTACTTCTGAATCACACCACAGGGCTTCTGAATCAAGTGCACCTACCACCCACAGGGCTTCTGAATCAAGTGCACCTACCACCCACAGGGCTTCTGAATCAAGTGCACCTACCACCCACAGGGCTTCTGAATCAAGTGCACCTACCACCCACAGGGCACTTCTGAATCAAGTGCACCTACCACCCACACCACCACCCACAGGGCTTCTGAATCAAGTGCACCTACCACCCACAGGGCTTCTGAATCAAGTGCACCTACCACCCACAGGGCTTCTGAATCAAGTGCACCCACCACCCACAGGGCTTCTGAATCAAGTGCACCCACCACCCACAGGGCTTCTGAATCAAGTGCACCTACCACCCACAGGGCTTCTGAATCAAGTGCACCTACCACCCACAGGGCTTCTGAATCAAGTGCACCTACCACCCACAGGGCTTCTGAATCAAGTGCACCTACCACCCACAGGGCTTCTGAATCAAGTGCACCTACCACCCACAGGGCTTCCAGTGCACCTACCACCCACAGGGCTTCTGAATCAAGTGCACCTACCACCCACAGGGCTTCTGAATCAAGTGCACCTACCACCCACAGGGCTTCTGAATCAAGTGCACCTACCACCCACAGGGCTTCTGAATCAAGTGCACCTACCACCCACAGGGCTTCTGAATCAAGTGCACCTACCACCCACAGGGCTGAATCTGAATCACAGTG